>NW_023458558.1:2679-14991 GCF_013731165.1 Rhagoletis pomonella
ATGGTAACTTCTGTCAACTTCAACATAACCTCCAAATTTTGGTTGTACATTTTTGCTTATTTCGTATGTAAACACACTCAGCTCACACATGTAAATAACCAAAAATACTTTGAAATTCATTAGAATCCACTTGAACAAGTAATTAAATACTTTTCAACATGAATTAGCAGAGTGCACTTTTCTTTTGTTTACAATTTGGTTGCCAAACACACTACAGTTGATCGTTTGACACATTTACTAGACCATTTACCAGCAAAAAATTCTCGGACTAAAACTGGTAACTTCTGACAGAGAGAGAACCGTATTTACTCTCTTTTTTGTCCTGTCAATAGTCAGAGAACCGAGTACGGGATCGATTTCCAGTAAAATCTGACAGATTCCGATTATTTCTGACTAGTCCGGACTCGTACGGGATCGCAACTATTATTATGCGTTTAATAACGTGTTATATAACGCAAAGAATGGCATATGGATATCGCTAATATGCAAATGTGTTGGTTTTTATTGACAATTTTGTAATTGGATTGGAGAATGCGTTAGGTCGTTCTTGTTGGGATGCATATTGTACATTAGGGTGGTGGAAAAATTAAAAATAAATTTAAATTTATGGCGTTTTCTTTCCTACTGACAAATCTCATTGCCCGCTTCGCTCAAGCAGCACGAAGAGGGTAACGAAGGGGCAACACATTTTCTAGAAAAGAAAATATCTTTGAATATGGATTATGTTCTTGTGTACCTATACTTACATACATATGTACAAGCGCAAGAGTCAACATCTGACTGAAAAAAATAACAAAATTGACCGGTTGTTGCACCCTCGCGTCCGTTTATGGGAGATTTTTTTCATAACTGGACATTTTTAAGTGTCCGCTTCCGTTCATCGGAAAGTGCGTGTATGGGATAGTGTTTTGTATGGAAAAAACTAAAAATTGTTCGCTCCCAAGAATGTGTCCGCTTATAGGAGATGTCCACTTATTAGAGCGTCCGTCTGTAAGAGCTTTCATAGTACCCGTATATTTTTGTTAAAAAATTATGAAGCTTCCGTGTATTTTATATGGGAAAAACACTGTTTCGAAGAAATGGCATATAGTTCTTGAAAATTAATATTCGAAGTTAGTCGAAGTTAGGCAATTTAAGCCGAAATACGGCTTGAATTAATATGTGTGTATGTACCGGAAGTGCAGATTTTTTGGGCAGTGTGGCTAAGGAGTTCATCTATATTTACTCAAAATTGATATACACAATGGCTCTTATTTCATGACTTTTTTTTGTAGCACCGTGTAATCAAAAATTGTTTATACCCGCATTTTGAAACACTGGTTTGAATGTGCCATCTAATAGGCGGCATACACGGTGCGTCTGACTAGCGGGATATTTGTGTACGTATTGACTCGCCTTCGACTACACACAGCTGAATCATTCAGAGTCATGACCGGAGTCACGTTGGTGTAACTAACGCATATATATTTTCACAAACACATCCAAACCGACTCACGAGACAGACACACTATGTATGCCGTCTATACCCTGCAGGGAAACCGCGGACTAGTGAATCAAATTTCTAGTTCCGTACTAGGTCTTTATCGCCAAAAAGGAACTAGCCCGATAGGAACTAGATCCCCACCAGTCCAAAATCGGCGAAAAGTGGTACTTTTAAGAAACTAATTTTTTCAGTTTTTTTCACTAGAAATCTATATCTAAAGTGACGAATTTAGAAATGGTTCGGAACTATAGAAAAAGGGATGCAGAACGAACTAGATCCTATTAGTCGAATTTAGAACTATTTCGGAACTATCGAATAAGGGATGCAGCGGGGGGCTTGTTTACTTTACATAAATATGTGTTCGGCGGCTTTTACGCTCTAATACGCTTCTATTCTGCGCTTCGCAGATGCTTTTTCATAGCTTGGTAATACAAAACTAAAATTTGTGTTAACATTTCAACATCTTGGGACCGTCTGGAATCTAAGAAATAACAGCGAGCACCTCTGCAAACTCAGCTACAGCTAAAGGTATGTAAACGTACATTTCTTACAATCATTCAAACAAATTTAATTTCAAATTGAAAACACATTTCTTCCAAAATAACCTAAAATTGCACACACGGAAGAACCAAAAAGATCATGATACTTTTTTCTTTCGTCTGTCGATTTTCGAACTGGTTCGGAACTATAGAATTTAGGTCTAGTTCGGAACTATCGAAAAAGGGGTGCAGCGGGGGGCAATTGACACTTCCTAGGACATCGCCATGTTAAATTCGCCAGTTGCTTGCATGCAAAAGAGATTTATCGCGACCCAGTACTGGGTCTAAATGTACTAGAAGCGCCCCAGTTCAGAACTAGAGATTTTCCCCACAGGGTAATAAATAGTGTCGTCGTTCACCTTATTGCACCCTTCAGCACACTGTTTATTTGAGCTTAATTTTTTTCTTCACTTTGTGTTGGCGATTCTGTTGATCTATGGCAAAATCGTATCGCGACCTCTGCACATTTTCGCTGCTCAAGTTGTTGTCGTTCGTACCTGTGTAAGAAAAATCATTTTCTATAATTGTTTCCTTATAGTAAGGTTGGTTTCTTTTCCAACTTAGACATTCCGAATTCGTTCAAAATATGCTAATTTAAAAACATAATTCTTTCAGTGTTCCTCTGAGGGTTTTGGGCATGGCCGTAATCAACCGTATCTTCAATTTAATATTGTTCGCTTAAAAGCTCAGTTACTCTGAACTAAATTTCCGTAACTTAATTTAACTTAATATTTTGGACAACCTGTTTTATGAGAAACTACGTTGCCGGATAGTTAAAACTAAATTTTCCGTAAGAAACTTAAGAACCTGTAGATTATAGGTTCTTAACAGTGTTGCCACTCACATATTCTATCACCTACCAAAAAACGTACCAACACGGTTTTGAGATTACCAAAAAGATTTTTTTTGCAGTAATAAAAGCGAAATAGTTTTTTTATAATTTATTATTTTTCAATAAAGAGAGAAGAAGTTTTAAACATAAATTAATTTCATTTTTAATATTTTTATTGAGCTTTGTACTACGATTGTTTATTAGGAAAAATTGAAAAAGCAACAAAGTATAAGTGGTAGAAGTTATAGCAGCTATTTCGGAGATCACCACATCTCTTCATCAGACTTCTTTTTTCTAGACTTCAGCAGGGATCGAACTTGCGAATTCGATGTTCAAAGTCAGAAGCCTTAACCACTGAGCTATGTAAATCCCGTAAACTCTTGTTGCTAATTCATTTTCCTTATTCAACCACGCTGTCGAGTTTAAATAGCGGCAAATCGGCTGCACTTGATAGTAGTTGGTTGAATAAGGACATTGTCCATGCTTCTGCGCCATATACCAGCACGGGCATGATGAGTGACTTATAGAGTGTGGTTTTCGTACGTCGAGAGAAGACTTTACTCCTGAATTGCGTACTCAGTCCAAAGCAGCACTTGTTGGCAAGAGTGATTCTGCGTTAGAGTTCCATGCCGACATTATTATCGGTGTTTATGCTGGTTCTCAAGTAACTTTCTCGAAATTGTAACTGTCAACAGTGACGTGGGTGCGAAGGAGCGAAGGTGCTGACTGTTTATTTGATGACAGGAGATACTTCGTCTTGACCTCGTTTACCGCCAGATCCATTCGATTTGCTTCCTTATCCAACTTGGAAAAGGCAGAACAGACTTTGCGGTTTTTGTTACCGATGATCTCGATGTCATCGGCATAAGCCAGCAATTGTACGCTCTTGTAGTAAATTGTTCCTGAGCGGTTCAGTTCTGAAGCTCTTATTATCTTCTCCAACATTAGATTAAAGAAGTCACATGAAAGGGAGTCGCCCTGTCTCAAACCCCGTTTGTTGGGACGGCTCGGAGAGGTCTTTCCTAATTCTGACGGGTCTGGTGCTATTGCTGAACGTCATTTTACACAGCCGTATGAGTTTTGAGGGGATGCCAAATTCAGACATAGCGGCGTATAGGCAACTCCTTTTAGTGCTGTCGAAAGCAGATTTAAAGTCGACAAATAGGTCGATCCTTATATCACGAGTCTTTTCCAAGATTTGGCGTATTGTGAATACCTGGCCTATGGTGGATTTTCCAGGTCTAAAGCCACACTGATAAGGCCCGATCAGTTCATTGATGGTGGGCTTCAATCTTTCACCCAATACACTCGATAAGACCTTATAACCTATGCTTAGTAGGCTGATCCCGCGGCAGTTGGCGCAAATGGCGGAGTAGCCTGTCTTGTGGATTGGGCAAAGCACACTTAAATTCCAGTCGTCGGGCATGCGTTCATCTGACCATATTCTGCACAAGAGTTGATGCATGCACTTGAATAGCTCAGCTGGCAGGCTGTCAGCTCCGGCGGCTTTGATGTTTTTCAGCCGCGTTATTGCTATACGTACCTCGTCATAGTCAGGCGGTGGAACGTCGACTCCGTCATCATCGACTGCGGACTCGGGTTATTCTTCTCCACAACTTACCGTGCTGCTACCATTTAGTAGGGCGGAAAAGTGTTCCCTCCATAATTTGAGTACGTTCTAAACATCGGTAACTAGGTCACCACGGTTGTTCTTACAGGAGTACGCCCTGGTCTTGAAACCTTCCGTAAGTCGCCTAACTCTCTGGTAAAATTTTCGGGAATTCTTCCTGTCGGCCAGCATTTCAAGCTCTTCGCACTCACGTATTTCGGCCTACCTCTTCTTATTGCGGCAAATACGTCTCGCTTCCCTCTTCAGATGCCTATAGCGGTCCCACATAGCGCGCGTTGCGACCGATCGCAGCCTGGCCCAGTAGGCGGCATCGCTTTTCTCTGCAGCTTCCTGACACTCGTCATCATACCAGTTGTTCTTTCGGGCTCGCTGAAATCCGACTACTTCTTCGGCGGCCGTACTTATTGAGCGGGAAATGTGGTTCCACTGCTCGCAAATGTCGGTTTGATGACTAATCATGAATCATATACATATTGTTACGATTAGCCTTGACTACTTGACGGATTTACCGAAATCTCTTCGGTTCGTATCGCTGGATTGTTAAATAAACGCTTACGATGATCAAATTACAGTACAATTAACTTTATTTCACAACAGACACTTCAAAATACTTGTTTATGCAATAACAAGAGTTAACAATACTTGTAAAGGCAACTAAAACACTTTACGAAACTTACTAACATAACTGAACTTATAGCTTGCTGATTCGCAACTGACTTGCTGGTAGCTTGCTAACTTGCAACTAACTCCTTCACTGCAGCAGCGGCCTTATATACCTGTCCTCGCACTCATGGCAAATCTAGAACGTTCTGAAGTTTATCGCTCATTCTCTCATTCTCTCGCTGCTCGCAGTATTTATTTATCGATTTGACGTTTCTCACTGTCGAATATTCTACGTCATTCCTCGAACATTCTGCCATTTTATTATTGTTCGTCCCGATCAGATACACTTTCTGCCAGTGTTGCCGGCCCTGGGCTTTTCCTACCAAAATTCGTAGGTTTTTTTTTTATTTGGTAGGTTGGTAGGCTAGATTGGATTTTGGTAGGTTCCGCCACAATAATATTTGTTTTCGAAAAATAGAAAATATATTTCTCCAAATATTTTTGCAACCTTGTTAACACGAATATTTCACCGGCGACCGCAAACATCGAAATTTATCGAGTCCCAACTGCCAAAATAACGTAAACGACATTTTATTAAAATCTTATTTTTGACGCAGAAATGCACCAAGATGCCTTAGGAATATTTCTGCATCAAAAAGGAAATTTTGAAAAAAATGTCGCTTACGTTATTTTGGCGGTTAGGGCTCAATATCTGATCCGTAATTGGGATGTTGCGAATGTGGATTTTTAGTCATCCGCGGATGTGAATGCGGATGCGGATTCGAATGCGAATGCGGATATCAAGTATTTTTAAGAAATAATTTAGGTGGGTAAATTAGGTGATTTGGGAAAATAAAAAATGGAAAATGTAGAATTTTAAATAATGTTTTTTTTTTAATTTAGTACTTGAATTTAAAAATTGGAATTGTTTCTTAAAGTGTCGTAAATCAAACCTGAACTTGAAAGTTGACATAGTTGTAAATTCTCTCCAATAACTCCTTTCTGAGAATTACATCGGCGCTGAAAATGTCGAATGTTTCCTCCTGCCTTTCATCTTCACAATCTAGCATCATAAAACGATCGTTGTTTAAACACCATTATTTTCCATTATTTTTGGTTGTTTCAGAATTTGGAGAATCTGTAACATCATCATCGATTTTCGATTTTAGTTTTTGTAATTCATTTTTAGTCCTTTCTTCTGTGACTGGTTTGAAAAATGTGTGCTTATAGCGAGGTTTTAAATATATGGCAAATTAAATGTGATTTTCTGGGAATGAAAATTTCGAAGAAAATTCTGTTTGAAACTCGTGGCTACCAGCCGCATTAGTTTAAAATCTTGTTATTTTGTTAAAAATGAACTCCGTTTTTTTGTAATAATTTGAATTATTGGATTCACGGATGAAGGTCTCAGATCTGCTTAGTTCCCGGGTGACTTTTTGAAATGGTTCACCTGTATGAATAGCTTTTAATTAGTTTTTTGTTTTTATTAGCTTAGATTGATTAGCTTTTACTAATTGCAGGCAGTCACAATTACTTACTCACCGCTATCAGTACCATATAAAATCCGCTTTGTTTTTTCATTCCATGTGCATTGAGTGCTTTGATATTTTGACGCAAATGTACGCAAATTTTCAACATATAGTTAATATAGTATGGATAGGGCGCATTTCACATTGTGTCTAGTGATGGCAAAAAAATTTAATAATCGATTAATTTAAAGCACTCGATTAATAATTGCAATTAATCGTAAGAAATTAACCGATTAATCGTTCATTTCGATTAAAATCGAAAATTAATAAAAACCATTTATAAGTTATAAAAACTGACTTACACCCCGTGTCAAAATTATAGCGCACGACAAGATTTTTTTGGGTTATTTAATTTTAGTTATTTTTTAAATATAGCTTATTCTTTGGCAAAAAAAAAATTTGGAAATATAAATATATCAAAGTTTGTGCAATATTAGAAAAAATCAAAACAAAATTCCAGTTTTTTTATTAGATTTCTTAGAAAGATTTTCAGTATGCAGTTTTGTAGGCCATTACATTTTTATATGAAAACTTCTAAGACTTAAGTATCTGGCATTTACCGCTCATTTTTGGTATTTTTCTGTCTGGTAATGGTGTTGCTTATTTTCTTCCATATAAAAAGGAAGAAAATGCGCAACACCGAATTCGTAAAATAAAATGAAAATATGTGCTTACCTGGGTTGTGATTTTTTAGTAGCTACTTAGGTTAAGCTTGTGTTGCGGCTTTTGGCAAAAATAATGTTTAAAAAATTTGCAGAATACGAGAGTGTGAAAAACATGTCAACTTATTTTGATTCATACATTATTGTGTGCGTAAATTAGTAAATTTTTGATGGTTTCTTTTCAAGTATTTTGAAAAATTAATCGGTTAATCGCTCAATTAATCGAAAGGAAAATTTCGATACAATTAAATCGTTAACCGAATGAAAATAACCGATTATAATGGATTATTCGATTAATCGTGCCATCACTAATTGTGTTTGAAATGCAATAAAGCCAAAACTAACTAAAATCTTGTTATTGCATAAAACGATGTGGGAACTTATGCTTCGATGAAATGCATCATAATCTATCAAACAGTGAATTTTGGATTTTACGTTAGTTACGGCTTTTTGTATTTCAGCGACGAGGTGAGTTACGCCCTTTTCATACTATACTAACGATATATTGCGTTTCAAGTCCCACTCCTCAATAGATATTAGATCCGCCTTGAAATGATTCTTAAGTATTTGATTTGTGAACTTGGCTGTCAACTTTTTCACATTCCATTTTACTTTTATTTTGCTACGTGCAAATTTTGACCATTATCACAAAATTAAAATAAATGTTGTTGTTTTCGAGCACACACAGGAGTATTTGCGTAGTAAAAACATTGTTTTTCCGCTAAGTAATATAAGAAAACACGGAACTTAATCATATTAAGCCGTCTTATGGTAAAAATTATTACACTTATGTATGTAGAAAAAAACTAGCGATGCATCCAGTTTTTCAATGCTCGATAGTTACATAATTCTTACCTAATGAAAGGTTATCTTTTTCCGCGCAAATTGTTGATTCTCGTTATAGCTAGACGTTGGACATTTCCGCTGGAAATACATACCTATTTAAGGATCTTACTCTTTGGCCTTAAATTACAAAAGAAGGGGGATTCAGGCGGACAGTCTTAACGTAGCATCTCCACAGGCCAAAGATATTAGCTTAAATTTTTATTTTGTTTGCCAGATATACGTTTTATCAGTGTTCTCGTACAATATTCGCATTCGCAAAAGCTCCGCATTGATTATTGCGAATGCGAAAGCCAATGCGAATGTTAAAACTAATGCGGAAGCTCCGCGGTTGCGAATACGAATGTGAATGCGAATATTGGCAACAACCCTGATCCGTAAGTACAAACGTATAACGTTATTATTGCCAATAGACAATATGAGCATCCATATATAAATACTTTATGTGCCTACAATTGGTTATCAGTACAGCTATGAAATGTTTACACTACATAGAATAACAGATAGCGGTAATTTCTGCAACTAATTTATTTTTCATTTTTTCGGACTATGACACTCTTGCAGCAAATGTGCGATATGCGCTAAAAAGGGCTTGCCAAAAGAAGGAAATTAATTTGACTAGACCAGAGGTTCCCAAACTTTTTTTTCTCGTAGACCCCTTTCAAAAATTTACTAGTCTCGGTGGACCCCCTGCTGATACTTTTCTAAATATTCCCAAAGCCCGTAAAAAATTTAAATGTGAAGTGAGGCGAAAAATATTTATCACATTATTAAAACACAAAACTTAAAACATCAAAACAGCTAAGCTTTTTACGCCAAACTTTTAATTCAGAAACTGACAATAGAGGAAATAACGAGTTTAAAATCGATGGCAAATAAACAAGCAAGCAAGAAGCACAAAAAGTGTTCCACCGTCCCATCTTCTTCAAGGCAAGATGGGCAAATGGACTTGTCATTTACGCCTATCACAGTCAGGTGTTTGTTCCGCGTAGTGACCAGTCAGCAGTGCAGCAAGTTGTCTGCAGTGTCGTCTGCTCAGTGAGAGCAAAAAATTAGATAGACCTTGTGAGATTGAAGGCAACATGAGTTTTGCACACCTGCATCCCCTCGACGCCTCTCAGTCATTTCTGAGCGAAGTATTCACCCAGTTTCTGATGGTGGCTTACTGCTTGCCGAAGGTGGGAGTGCTAACACTGGTTGCGGACCGAGAAATGCCTGGTCTGATCCAGCTCTGGCCAAATGATCAGATGTCTCATAACCAGGTACACCAGAGTGACCTGGCACCCAGAGTAAAACAACCTCGTTATGTTCACCATCATATTTTAGTCGAGACTTGCATTGCCGAACTAGTTCGGAAGTACTTAAATAGAGGGCTGGTAAATGCCTTAAGTGCAGCTTGGTTGTCACTGCAGTCACGTGAACTCCTTCCCCTCCACCTATGTTCCACCTTTAGTCCATGGCTTTTAGTATTGCAATTACCTCAGCCTGGAAAACCGAAGCATATTACCCTGCAGAAAAGTGAAGCTTATCTCCATTAAACTCGAAAAAGACCCCAAATCATGACCCAGAGTCAGTTTTGGATTCATCAGTGAAGAATCGACAATGTGTGAGTCCGGTCTCAGCTATGGAATCAAACCAGCATTCAGTCTCAAGGAACTCAACATTATAGAATCTCTTCAATAAAGGTAATGGTGCCGTACTATCCTGTAGCATTGCAAAGACTCAAGTGCTTAAATCTCTGCCGCCAGCAATTTTAGTCTACAGGAAAAACACTAACTGACGGTAAGTGCAGCAGTGCCTCAAGAGCACTATACACCACTAAAAAAATTTAAGTTAAATAAAGAGGCTACTAAGCAACCATTTTGGTTCTTTAGATCGAAACTAGATAAAACTTCGTGGACCCCTTTTTTTAACTCATAGACCCCCATGTTTTTTTTTCACATCACCGTGGACCCCCGTCGAGTCTTTCTGGACCACTTTGGGAATCACTGGACTAGACCCACCTTGCCAGGGACAGAAATTGAGTTATCAGAAGAGGCGAAAGCTCAATTGGAACTTGCATCTCTCGAATGTTACCAACAAGGCCTGTCATGCTAAGACTTGTGGAATATCATGCATATGTACATACTAGGGATGTTGCGAATGTGGAATTTTAGACATCCGCGGATGCGATGAGTGCATAGTGGTAGTGAAAACAATTTTTGAAATTTTTGAATTTGAAATGCACTACCACTGAAGCCCTAGTGGTAGTGAAATGAAATTATCTAAGAAAAAGTAGAAATAACAAGTAATTTTTAGCAAAAAAAAACCGACTTCAACTCCTATATAAAAAAAAATATATATATATATATATCTCATGATCCGCTGATCGGATCTTAACCAGATTAGTATGGGACCACCTCTGAGACACTACCTTTCGAAATCGGTTGACGTGGTCCAAAGTTATGCGGTAACATACATAAAAAAAAAAAAAAAAAATATTCCGACGAACTGATAACCTCCTCCTTTTTTGGAAGTCGGTTAAAAACTAGCGATTCATCCAGTTTTTTCAACAGACCTTTGACAAATAATATTCGATAGTTACATAATTCTTACCTAATTGTCTTCTAACGCGCACATAGTCTAGTCTCTTGATAGCCAGACGTTGAACATTTCCGCTGGAAATACCTATTGAAGGATCTTACTATTCGCCTTTAATTTACAAAAGATAGGGGTCGTAGGGAGACCGTTTTAACGTAACACAGGCAAAAAATGTTGGCTACAATCTGTCATTTTGTTTGCCAGATATACGTTTTATCAGTGTTCTTGTACAATATTCGCATTCGCAAAAGCTCCGCATTGATTATTGCGAATACGAAAGCGAATGCGGAAGCTCCGCGGTTGCGAATGCGAATATTCGCAACAACCCTGGTACATACATATGTACATATAAAAAAATATACGGATTTTCTTTTAAATCTTCAAGGCTCCTAAATAAATCTAGGCAATTCTTTTGTTATTAATTTCATTACGCTGTAACACGTTTGAGACAATGTGTTTTTATATTGTACATACATAATTATTATTAATTAAGGAATGGTCACGCGAGATTTTTCCGCATGCAGGTTGCGACTACATACATACTACATATATTGTAGATATGTATGCTTGAATATGTATGTACATACATTTATAGAGATGCATAGAAATGTGCATATACTTACATACATATAATATAATACATTAAGTGTGAATTCTTTGAAAGTTAGGTAATGAAGATGATGCAACCGTTCGAGAAATTTGTTTTTACATATGTACATGTATATAAGACTTCATTACCAAAAAAAATTGCGGTTTTTCCGCCCGAATTACAAAACTTATTCAGCCCTATCATGAGTTTCATTTTCCCTCCCAAAATACCTCCAAAAATGAAGTTTTTTACGAATAAAAATTGTTTCTTGAGGAACTTTTTGAAGAATCATTTTTAGTGGTAGCCAAATTCCTTTAAAAAAAGGGCTAAAAAAGAGCTAAAAAAAGTCCTTGTTGCTAAAAATGGTAGCTAAAATTTGTTACTTACATATACATATAAAAGTATACACGCAAACATTTTCAATAAGTAATGGTGTAGAAAAACATTGAACTCTGGAAAAAAGCTAATATTTTATCCAACCAAAAACCTTTTTGTATAAAAGGGGAAGTATTGGATCCATCAAGTGTTTGTACCATCAGGCTCAAAGCATTAGCTTACCAGCATGCTGGTACAGTATTTATTTCTTTACAAATGAGGCCGATGAAAGATCGAAATGATTAGAGCCGAAATTTCATAATTTTTCTACCATTTTGTTAAACATTGTTTTTTTTTTTTATTTTAATTCACAACTGCAATATCGTGTACTTAATCTTCCATAAACACGGCTTTGCCTCATATAGTGCAAGAAATTTCCGCCAAAATATTTTTTACTTAGAAAATTGAGGTAATTTCACCACTCACGACACCAGTATGCTGGTACAATAATAAAATTTTCAAATAGTTTTTGAGGTCGCAACAGAAGCTGGTACAATCACACCACAAGAACATACACGGTCAATCGACTTGATAGGCCATTTAACAAATTACGCATATTAAGTGCCGTAAACCATAGTTAAATCGTTAATAGATAAGTTGCCAGCCCTAGCACTTTTACAGTATGTATGTCGGCCGCTGTGGTGAAG
>NW_023458558.1:15091-55326 GCF_013731165.1 Rhagoletis pomonella
ATGTTCACCATCATATTTTAGTCGAGACTTGCATTGCCGAACTAGTTTGGAAGTACTTAATAGAAGGCTGGTCAATGCCTTATGTGCAGCTTGGTTGTCACTGCAGTCACGTAAACTCTTTCCCCTCCACCTATGTTCCACCACGTAGTCCATGGCTTTTAGTATTGCAATTACCTCAGCCTGGAAGACCGAAGCATATTCCCCTACAGAAAAGTGAAGCTTATCTCCATTAACCTCGAAAAAGACCCCAGATCTTGACCCAGAGTCAGTTTTGGAGCCATCAGTGAAGATTTGACAATGTGTGAGTCCGGTCTGAGCGATGGAATCTCAGGGAACTGACCATTATAGAATCTCTTCAACAAAGGTAATGGTGGCGTACTATTCTGTAGCATTGCAAAGACACAAGTGCTTAAATCTATGCCGCCAGCAATTTTCGTCGCGCCCCACTCATTGTCACACCAGCATCCGGTTCTTTTTAGTCTGCAGGTGGCCTTTAAGACTTCCCCACGTATGAAAACACAAGTGACGGTAAGTGCAGCAGCGCGTCAAGAGCACTATACACCACTCAAAAATATTAAAGTTAAATAAAGAGGCTATAAAGCAACCATTTTGGTTCTTTAAATCGAAACCAGATGAATTATCGTGGACCACCATTTACAACTCATGGACCCCCAAATCGAGTCTTCCGTGGTCCCCTGGGGTCCACTTTAGGAATCACTGCTATAGACAAACCAAAAATGTAATTGGATAGAACTTCCCATGCTGATTTCAACCTTACCAAAATTATTTAGCGGAAGTAAAAAATTAAGAAGATATAGGAGGTTAAGTTAAATGTTTCGATATTTTGAAGTATCAATATCTTATGAACTACATAATCGATTAAACAATTAATGATGTCAAAATAAAGATGATTAGTTTATCTTTCAGTTGGTGTACATAACTTTTCTGATTTTTTAAATTTTAAGTCAAAAATAATAAATTTAAAAAAATAAAAAATTTAATTTTTTTCATAATATAACCTTTTTTGAAGAAAATTGCATAATTAATGCTACAGAATTTTATATTATTTAGAAAGTACAAGTTATTATCTTATATGGAAAGGTTTGTTATAAGGCAAAATTTAACTAAAGCAGTGGTAAAAATCGATATTGTATATATGTAAAGAGGAAAGTTGAAGTTTAACGGGTTATATTTTCTTTTTTTTTTTACTTGCCACAAAGAATTTCGGTATGGTTGCAATTAGCGTTAAAAGTTCTATCGATCTACATTTTTGTTTTTTTTTTTTTAGTTAAACGGTCCATATTGCAGCTAGAATCAGCTGTTCGCATGGCAAACGAAACCAAACTTTCCAACATGTTGGAAAATACATTTTCGTTGTCAAATGCTGCCACATCAGCGGCGAGGGCCGTTTTCATTTAAATGTAATTTTATATGACCGTGCGTGGTGATATATGACAACAAACGCAAATGACACCAGATACAACCCGTTTTCATATTTTGACAACATTCGACGTCAAATATGACCTAACGATAACCAGGCTTAAGAGTGCTACTATTAGTGATAAAAGCTCTGATCCAATGATTTACCAGAAGAAAAAGTTCGGATAAAATCTCTACACAACTCACCAAAAATCACTCTCATTTACAGGAATTTTTAGTAATTTCGTTGCCTAGTGGAAATGCAGCATTCGGCTTGTAGCTTTTATAATTGGCTTAAAAGCACAACTATTAACATTACAATTATTAGAAATTGAGCAGTTCTAGCGGCTGTTTGCAATTTAGACAATTACAGAATTCAAATTTCTTGAAAATATTTTTACGATTATTTTACAATTATTATATACAGTGACGAGCAAAACTGTAACATGGTTTAACACTTTTTGTTTCAGCCACCGCTATATTTCCAAGTTCTAACGCCTTTCATACTTTTGCTGTATATTCTTGTTGGTACATTCCTACTCCCTCGCTCATAATGATTTGAAGTCAATAGAACAACAATAATAAAACCAGCAGACAAAAATGTAAATTAAGGCAGATGTTACAGTTTTGCACTCATATATTTTTAAGAGCTTTTTAACAATTTTCACGAAAAAAAAGAACTACTAACACAATGTTCATTACTCTTTTGCCTGTTTCAGTTCCTGGATGTGATTTGGCATACCTTATTTATATCTTTGTAAAAATTCTGGAGGTATATCCTTAGTTTGCTTTCACAGCTCATGTACTCGATTTTACGGACTTTGATACTTATTAAGCTGTGCTTTTAGTTGATTTCGCAAATTCGATGAGATTCATGTCCGCGGTTTGTGGAGGTCATTTCAAATTAGCAAATTTTTTGCTTTTGTATCCAGTCTTTGCGAACATATGCAGTATGTTTTGGATGATTTTTCAGCAGAAACTCTCATTTTTCGACTACATCTTGCAAATTTTGTTGAAATATGAACAGATACTGTTCCTTACGCATAATGCGTACTAACGGACCAACAAAATTTTTGAAATACAACCCCAAACAATTAAGATCCTACCACTGTGATTCACAGTTTGCAGTACATGATTCGCTTAGGCTTAATTTGGGTCTTTGATCCAATACCATGCCCGGCCATCTGATTGAAAGCGATTAATTTAGTCTTGTCAGACCAAATAACCTTCAATTGAAACTTAAAAATATGTTTTTTATTGTATTCTGCACGGCCTAACATATCCCAATAGGCAACGGTTCGGTTTTCGTGCGATGCAGCGAAATGCTGCCACACTCGCACATGTATTATGATCAAATTTGCTTTTTTCTTCTTTATGATGCCTTTGCGCTCAATTTGGAAATTCTTCGCCTCGCTGTCTATTGATTTGCATTAAAGTTTTATACCTTAAGCGCTTCTGTAATAGTGGCTGCATCGCTACTTGCTTCTAAGTTCACAAGATATCGTACCGTAATATTTTTTAACAGACTTCCTTTGTCCTTGGGAACACTTTAGGCTATATTTTTTCTAAGTCTTAACATTTTTAAGTAGCAAATTCCAAAATTGTTTGCCACTTTTCGTGCGGTTCCGCCTTTCCGCAGTAAATCTATTATATTCATTTATGGTTCCTGATTAACTATGTTATTTACTGGTGATCACTGCTTCAATAAAATACAATATAGAAAAAAGTCATCTGACTTCCAACTAAGTAAAAGATAACTGTCAAATGCAAAACTGAGAGTGAGTGCAAAACTGTAACATCTGCCTTAATTTACATTTTTGTCTGCTGGTTTTTTTATTGTTGTTGTATTGACTTCAAATCATTATGAGAGACGAAGTAGGGATGTACCAACAAGAATATACAACAAAAGGATGAAAGTCGTTAGAACTTGGAAATATAGCGGTGGCTGAAACAAAAAGTGTTAAACCATGTTACAGTTTTGCTCGTCACTGTAGCTCAAATCGAAAAAGAGACTCAATTGAACTTACATTAAAGTGATTAATTATCCGTATCGCTTTTCTTAGCTCCACAACCAAAAATAAATACAAATAACAAGTATTTTGTTCTCAAAAAATATCAGAAAAAAATCCAAAAATTTATATCTTGTATTTTCTAGTATCAATTAAAAAAATTAACAAAATGTATATTGAAACTAATTTTTTGAGACGTATAACATACTTTTATTTATTTTTCTTGCTTTACAAGAATTCACGGTACATACTTATGCATACTTTTACGCCTATCTTACGGCACTCAAATATCACAAGAGAGCGAAATAACTGTTTTTCTTTGAAGGCATTGACTTTATGGCGAGTTTTTCTCTAGCTATTATTTTACAAATCTGTGGTTTTAATAACGATTTCAAAATTTGTATGCATACATCTCGATGCCTGGAGTTCAGGGTTACCAAATCTCGTTTTTGCCACAACGGCGACTTAAGCAGTTTTGCAACTGGTCGATGGGCGGTTTTGCAAGCGCATCGACGATATGCAAGAAATATGAGTTTCAAAAAATACAAAAATTTGCCTCCTCTATGAATCCTTTACGGCGCTTTTATTATCCAAATTACGAGTCGGCACTTGTATATTTTGTATACCAATTGTGTGAAAAATAATAAAAAGCAAAATAAATACAATTTGCCTACAACTGCGGCTTTTGAAGGAATGCACATACACATGTATATATGTACACACATATGTGCATAAATATGTACATATGTATGTAGGTACGAAAAGACGTTTCATTATTTAATCTATTTTTAACCGACTTCCAAAAAAGGAGGAGGTTATCAGTTCGTCGGAATACTATTGTACGCTCTTCAGATCTATGTATGTTACCGCATAACTTTGGACCACGTCAACCGATTTCGATAATTCGTTTTGCATCGGAAAGGTAGTGGTGGTCCCATACTAATCTGGTTAAGATCCGATCAGCGGATCATGAGATATATATATATATATATATATATATTTTATATGGGAGTTGAAGTCGGTTTTTTTTTTTCTAAAAATTACTAGTATATGTACATATTAGTACATCTTTCCGGAAGTCTATAGCAGCAGATTTTCAAAGAAAGAATGGAAAGCAAGAAATGCCAGGCTGCGTATGAATGTACATTAGGGTAGTCCAAAAATGCATATGAAAAAGTAAGGTCGGAATTTTTGTGCTCTCACCCTCGAAAAAATATACCCCTATTTTTTGTTTTGAAATAAAAAATATTTAGAGGTCGCTCAAAGCGCTCAAAGTTTTCCATGTACTTTATAATGCTATAGAATACTGGAAAATCATAATTTTCAAACGGAAAACTCTGTTTCTCTTTATTATTTATTGTTTATTTAACCATCTTTTCACAGTAACTATCCATATTTTATTGGTCGGCTAAAAACCCCAAAAATGCAATGGGAGACCAATAAAAAATCTTTAGTTTAAAAAATGGTTAAATAAATAAATAATTGGGTATTATAATTGGAAGTCTCCGGATGACGACCAGAATTCTATACCATTTCTACGAAAAGTGTTTTTTCCCATATAAACTACATGAAAAGCTTTGAGCGCTTTGAGCGACCTCTGAATATTTTTTGATTTCCAAATAAAAAATAGACGTATATTTTTCAATATAGAACAATTCTAGGGGGTGAAAGCATTCAAATTCCGAATTAACCTTTTTTTGGACCACCCTTATAATGTACATACATACATACATACCTAAAGACCTCCATCAAAACCTATAACAAATGTTAATAAAAGATTTAGATTTCCAGTTGACCCTCTTATTCATGTGGATAATACTTATTAACATATAAAATAAATACTGTTTTTTTTTTAGTTTTTTCTATTGAACCCCAAAGGGCTCCGACATGAGTCTAAGGGCCAATTTCAAATGAATATGTAAGCGGCACTTAAGTTTAATTTTGGATTTTTATTTAAATGCCATTTAACTTTCGTTGGGTTTCACATCAATTTTATTTAAATATGCCAAACAAGTAGCAACACTATTGGTTGCCCCTTGAAATTGTATTTGCATTTGCTTATCTTTTTTTACTGAACAACTGATTGTTTCTTGGCAAGATTGATAAAACAACTTGTCTACATATCAATCTTGGTTGTTTGGTACGAACACAGGATTGCATATCTCATATTTAAATAGCCAATATTGGCCATTTAAGTGCGGTTAAATGTATGATCTGAAAATTAATTGTTGAAGTTAATCAACAATCATATTCAACAATTTTTATTGAGCTCGAGGCCGTTTTTTTAACGAAAATTTATTGTGGAAAAGCAAGCGAAATAGTGGAAATCAGCAACAATAATTAACACTGGCTAAGTCAGTGGGATCGTCGGTTCGAATCCCACTGAAAGAAGTCTGATGAGGAAATGTGGTTATTTCCGAAATAGCTATCACTTCTACAATTTTTTCAAATTATTATTGCTTCTCCACAATAAATTTTCATTAACAAACGGCCTCGAGCTCAATAAAAATTGTTGAATATAATTGTTATAAGGCCATAAAATAACAAAAACAATTAATCAACAATCTCTATTTAAAAATGCCGTCTGCAATTGGGCCTAAGAGTCTCATATAAGTCCCCCTACGCCAAAAGGGTCAGTCTCTTAAATGAGCTCATTATGAGCGTAAAGGCTCCGAAATAGAACTCCTTAATGAATCATTTAGAGTGAAAATTTGTGAATACAAAATACATTGGGCGTCAAGAGAAAATCGTGAATAGCTTTCGTCTCGATGCATTGCGGCAAAAACTTTTTTTTCTGCAAATAATTACTAATAGAACGTACAACAATATTAGCCCAAAACGTGATTTTAATGCCATTGAGATGTCAGTAATATTTAAGAAAAATTTATAATTTTTATAAAAAAAAATTTATGGTAAAAAAAATTAAAAATGGGAAGAAAACCCCATCACTCTCTGCTGTTTGAAATATGAGCAGAAACTACTGATCAATCGCGAGAAAACAATTAAAATCTAAACAATTTCGAAAAAAGTTAATAGCTATAACTTCCAAAATAATTCGAATTTCGAAAAATTGTTAAAACTTGTATTTTTCTTTTATCCTTATGAAGCATAAACGGATAATTGCACAAAAAAAGGCCGACCTTCGAAAAAATCGTGGCCCACTTCACAATTTTTTCTCTTATGATTTCTTTATTAACTAAAAAATCATAAACAATAAACAACAAAAAAATTATAATTTAAGAATTTTATGAAATAGTAACATCTCCGGGACTTTGGCGAAAATCTATCGTCGCGTTTTTGAGAAATTGCATTCCAAACTTTAATCACGATTTTCCAAAACCTGCCGAATGTAACGTACAACAACCTTTTATCCAGGCAACGATATATGTATACCTATCGTCGTATAAAGTACAAAACCGCGTATCATCATTCTGCAAAACCGCGTAACTGACATTTGCTGCCAAAAATTGGATTTGCCCACACAAGCTCTTGGTTCTATCCTTATCCGTTCGTCCTGAAATATACTAGCCAGAAATACGATTGCTTTATAAAAAAGAAATATGAGTGTTTTTACTTTCTACAAAATAATTTATGCGACCTCGCATACGCGGTTTTGCATATTGTTGATACGCGGTTTTGTACTTTAAGCGACTATATTTATCTTTGAATTTTCGAAATTAGTTGCACCTGAATATTAAAACAGAAAAAAAAAACAAATTTTCAAACAATGTCAAATAAGACATTTCGCGTTGATGATGACGATATGTACATAAATATGTACACAATTTCCATTTATAGAAAACGTCCACTTATAATGAGTCTTAAAATGAAATACATACAAAAATGATGATTCTTTCTTTACATACCTCGTCTAACAATGTGCTATGCATCTTTACTGTTGTCACTTTTCCTTTTGTTTGGCCCACTATGCTCTTTACTCGTATATGTATGTATGTATGTCTATGTGCTACTATTGAGGATATGTAATATAATTATTTGCACAGTTGACTAAATGTGATTCACTTAAAACTTGAATGAATAATCATGCTAGCATCCAAATGTACATACACAGTAGTATATATATACACACATATGTATGTATATATGTATAAATGTATAAAGTCTTAGTTTTTAAACGCGTATGTTTTTGTTCCTTTCAAAAGTGCTTTGAAAGGGATTCCATAAGAGCTAGTATTTGTTACTCAGGCAAAGAACTATTCGATTTGTATTCAAACCACCTCCACGTTTAGTTTAGAACTGATTTAAAAATGTTTCTTGCTCTCCCTCAATGTTTTTGCTACACCGACGCACAGTGTGGCGGAGTCGCTAAAAGGTGATACAAATATATTAGACGTATGTATTTAATGGTCTTAGAAATATCTTTAACGCAGTAGTTCCTTATTTTTTTTTTACTAAAAATACAACTCGCACAATTATTCTATTCATTTATTATTATTGTATTGCACTAGGTCAACTATTTTTGGAAATAATAAAGTTTTAACTTACAGGCACAATTTTGCGTACACGAACAGAAAGGGTTATACATATTTAATAATTTCTTAAAAACTGCATCCTCTTTTATTAATTTATCATAACATATTTTATTTTACTTGTATAAATTTATAAGTTTGTGGGTCGATTTTCGACCAACTGAAGTACCTCTTTCAAAACTACTGACATGCCAAATTTCCAAATTGAAGCCTTTGCCGTGAGACCTCCTTTTGCGAAAAATCGAATAGCAGCTTTAAAAGCTCAAACAGTCAACGACATAACGTAGACGTAGGTTGACGCAGACACGATCTACCTTATGGGATTCGCGAGTTAGCGAAAACTGACCACCGCATGGCGGTGACGTTGCCGTTGCTTCTCTCTCTCTCTATCAACAGTAAATTTGATATGCTGTTACGTACGCCAACCTACGTTTACGCTACGTCGTTGACTAACTGCGCTTTAAGGAACCGAGGTATTGAAGTTGAACGAAGTCGTTCCTCTATGTATTAGCCATCATGCTACAGCTTTTGGAAGTTTGGGATATGCTTTGAATCCGAACATAAAATGATAATAAATGAAAAACCTTCAAAGCATTAACTTTTGCTTACAACGCATTTAGTAGCTCTAGAGGATGGACATTATCCCTCAAATGTCGCCTGATTGAGGCCGCGTTCATGCGCTGCTCTTCCTTTTCAAAAAATAGTTCACTGAACTTAGAGTTGTTGCATACTTTTATTGAAAAGTCTTGAATTCAATAATTTCATTTTATAATAGCACAGCTTGTTTACAACCACTTGCTGGCTTCCGTACTGTCAAATCTCGATTATCGATGTTGCCAGCTGGCAACTGAACCGTGGTTGCGTTTCTATCCGTAATCGGCCCATTAAAAAATAACTATCACAATTTTAGTTACTGGTTAAATAACTTTACTTATATATATTTTATGCTATTGTAATTACGTTCAGAAGAGGAAACATCTTACAGAATACATTTTGTTACATTTCTCCAAATATGGGGCTACTTCAAATAACATGTGGGGTTTGCTTCAGTTTCTCTGTGCAAGAAACTACTTGGCGGCCCTATCTTCTAGACTGAATTATGTGCACCGATATGCATTTTCCAACATACCAATCATGTTTCCATATTCCTGAAGCAATTATCTCTCCAACCCAACAATATTCAAAATCCATTAAGATACATAACTTTTGGCATTTATATCAGCTATTAGAGATTCCGCCCCACCGTGCGACGGCTGCATCATACATACATACATAAATAACTATGTAGGTAAGAACCATATCCGCTAACTAATACGTTATATACGCCTAGTGCTACAAAAAGTTTGTGTGAGAAATTCAAATTCATTTTATATAGACCTCCTGGAGACATCTAACGCATAATCGTTTTACGTGGGAGCAGTTTTCTCTTTCTTTTACACGGAATTTGCTATTACATTATCCTATATGTAGTTGTCTCTTTCCAATCAAATATTAGGTGCAATCCCGTATTCCTCGGACTCGGACTAGTATAACTGTCAAAAAATAAAAATTCCCTCAGAGCGAGAGAGTAACATTGAAAAGTACGGGATCGCTTTCTAGTAAAAAATGGTAACTTCTGTCAACTCCAAATTTTGGTTATTTTGTATGTAAACACGCTCAGCTCACACATGTAAATAACCAAAAATACTTTGAAATTCATTAGAATCCACTTAAACAAGTAATTAAATACTTTTCAACATGAATTAGCAGAGTGCACTTTTCTTTTGTTTACAATTTGGTTGCCAAACACACTACAGCTGATCGTTTGACACATTTACTAGACCATTTACCAGCAAAAAAAATCTCGGACTAAAACTGGTAACTTCTGACAGAGAGAGAACCGTATTTACTCTCTTTTTTGTCCTCTCAATAGTCAGAGAACCGAGTACGGGATCGATTTCCAGTAAAATCTGACAGATTCCGATTATTTCTGACTAGTCCGGACTCGTACGGGATCGCAACTATTATTATGCGTTTAATAACGTGTTATATAACGCAAAGAATGGCATATGGATATCGCTAATATGCAAATGTGTTGGTTTTTATTGACAATTTTGTGATTGGATTGGAGAATGCGTTAGGTCGTTCTTGTTGGGATGCATATTGTACATTAGGGTGGTGGAAAAATTAAAAATAAATTTAAATTTATGGCGTTTTCTTTCCTACTGACAAATCTCATTGCCCGCTTCGCTCAAGCAGCACGAAGAGGGTAACGAAAAGGCAACACATTTTCTAGAAAAGAAAATATCTTTGAATATGGATTATGTTCTTGTGTACATATACATACATACATATGTACAAGCGCAAGAGTCAACATCTGACTGAAAAAAAAAACAAAATTGACCGCTTGTTGCAGCCTCGCGTCCGTTTATGGGAGATTTTTTTCATAACTGGACATTTTTAAGTGTCCGCGTCCGTTCATCGGAAAGTGCGTGTATGGGATAGTGTTTTGTATGGAAAAAACTAAAAATTGTTCGCTCCCAAGAATGTGTCCGCTTATAGGAGATGTCCACTTATTAGAGCGTCCGTCTATAAGAGCTTTCATAGTACCCGTATATTTTTGTTAAAAAATTATATTTAGAACTGCCGTAAAAGCCCATGAAGCTTCCGTGTATTTTATATGGGAAAAAACACTGTTTCGAAGAAATGGCATATAGTTCTTGAAAATTAATATTCGAAGTTAGTCGAAGTTAGGCAATTTAAGCCGAAATACGGCCTTGAATTTATATGTGTGTATGTACCGGAAGTGCAGATTTTTTGGGCAGTGTGGTTAAGGAGTTCATCTATATTTACTCAAAATTGATATATACAATGGCTCTTATTTCATGACTTTTTTTTGTAGCACCGTGTAATCAAAAATTGTTTATACCCGCATTTTGAAACACTGGTTTGAATGTGCCATCTAATAGGCGGCATACACGGTGCGTCTGACTAGCGGGATATTTGTGTACGTATTGACTCGCCTTCGACTACACACAGCTGAATCATTCAGAGTCATGACCGGAGTCACGTTGGTGTAACTAACACATATATATTTTCACAAACACATCCAAACCGACTCACGAGCCAGTTAGCAATTAGCAACAAGAGTTTACGGGATGTACATAGCTCAGTGGTTAACGCTTCTGACTTTGAACATCGAATTCGCAGGTTCGATCCCTGCTGAAGTCTGATGAAGAGATGTGGTGATCTCCGAAATAGCTGCTATAACTTCTACCGCTTAGACTTTGTTGCTTTTTCAATACTATAACAAAAACATAAAAATATAATTTCTAAACTCTTTAAAACTCAATGTTGTCATTGTCCATGCTTCTGCGCCATATACCAGCACGGGCATGATGAGTGACTTATAGAGTGTGGTTTTCGTACGTCGAGAGAAGACTTTACTCCTGAATTGCGTACTCAGTCCAAAGCAGCACTTGTTGGCAAGAGTGATTCTGCGTTCCATGCCGACATTATTATCGGTGTTTATGCTGGTTCTCAAGTAACTTTCTCGAAATTGTAACTGTCAACAGTGACGTGGGTGCGAAGGAGCGAAGGTGCTGACTGTTTGTTTGATGACAGGAGATACTTCGTCTTGACCTCGTTTACCGCCAGATCCATTCGATTTGCTTCCTTATCCAACTTGGAAAAGGCAGAACCGACTTTGCGGTTTTTGTTACCGATGATGTCGATGTCATCGGAATAAGCCAGCAATTGCACGCTCTTGTAGTAAATTGTTCCTGAGCGGTTCAGTTCTGCAGCTCTTATTATCTTCTCCAACATCAGATTAAAGAAGTCACATGACAGGGAGTCGCCCTGTCTGAAACCCCGTTTTGTGGCGAACGGCTCGGAGAGGTATTTTCCAATTCTGACGGAGCTGGTGGTATTGCTCGACGTCATTTTACACAGCCGTATGAGTTTTGAGGGGATGCCAAATTCAGACATAGCGGCGTATAGGCAACTCCTTTTAGTGCTGTCGAAAGCGGATTTAAAGTCGACAAATAGGACGATCTTTTTCTCGCGAGCCTTTTCCAAGAATTGGCGTATTGTGAATACCTGGCCTATGGTGGATTATCCAGGTCTAAAGCCACACAGATAAGGCCCGATCAGTTCATTGACGGTGGGCTTCAATCTTTCACACAATACACTCGATAAGACCTTATAACCTATGCTTAGAAGGCTGATCCCGCGGCAGTTGGCGCAAATGGCGGAGTAGCCTGTCTTGCGGATTGGGCAAAGCACACTTAAATTTCAGTCGTCGGGCATGCGTTCATCTGACCATATTCTGCACAAGAGTTGATGCATGCACCTTATCAACTCCTCGCCGCCGTACTAGAATAACTCAGCTGGCAGGCTGTCAGCTCCAGCAGCTTTGTTGTTTTTCAGTCGAGATATTGCTCTTCGTACGCCGTCATAGTCAGGTGGTGGAACGTCGACTCCGTCATCATCGACTGCGGGCTCGGGCTCTTCTTCGCAACTTTCCGTGCTGCTACCATTCAGTAGCGTGGAAAAGTGTGCCTTCCATAATGTAAGTACGTTCTAAACATTGGTAAGTAGGTCGCCACGGTTGTTCTTACAGGAGTACGCCCTGGTCTTGAAACCTTCCGTAAGTCGCCTAACTCTCTGGTAAAATTTTCGGTAACTCTTCCTGTCGGCCAGCATTTCAAGCTCTTCGCACACACGTATTTCGGCCTACCTCTTCTTATTGCGGCAAATACGGCTCGCTTCCCTCTTCAGATGCCTATAGCGGTCCCACATAGCGCGCGTTGCGACCGATCGCAGCCTGGCCCTGTAGGCGGCATCACTTTTCTCTGCAGCTTCCCGACACTCGTCATCATACCAGTTGTTCTTTCGGGCTCGCTGAAATCCGACTACTTCTTCGGCGGCCGTACTTATTGAGCGGGAAATGTGTGCTCGCAAATGTCGGTTTGATGACTAATCATGAATCATATACATATTGTTGCGATTAGCCTTGACTACTTGACGGATTTACCGAAATCTTTTCGGTTCGTATCGCTGGATTGTTAAATAAACGCTTACGATGATCAAATTACAGTACAATTAACTTATTTCACAACAAACACTTCAAAATACTTGTTTATGCAATAACTAGAGTTAACAATACTTGTAAAGGCAACTAAAACACTTTACGAAACTTACTAACATAACTGAACTTATAGCTTGCTGATTCGCAACTGACTTGCTGGTAGCTTGCTAACTTGCAACTAACTCCTTCACTGTAGCACCGGCCTTATATACTTGTCCTCGCACTCATGGCAACTCTAGTTCTGAAGTTTATCGCTCATTCTCTCATTCTCTCGCTGTTCGCAGTATTTATCCATCGATTTGACGTTTCTCACTGTCGAATATTCTACGTCATTCCTCGAACATTCTGCCATTTTCTTATTGTTCGTCCCGATCAGACACACTTTCTGCCAGTGTTGCCGGCCCTGGGCTTTTCCTACCAAAATTGTAAGGTTTTTTTTTTTTTCATTTGGTAGGTTGGTAGGCAGATTGGATTTTGGTAGGTTCCGCCACAATAATATTTATTTTCGAAAAATAGAAAATATATTTCTCGGCGACCGCAAACATCTAAATTTATCCAGTCCCAACTGCCAAAATAACGTAAACGACATTCTATTAAAATTTTATTTTTGACGTAGAAATGCATCAAGATGCTCTAGGAATATTTCTGCATCAAAAAGGAAATTTTGAAAAAAATGGCGGTTAGGGCTCAATATCTGATCCGTAATAGGGATGTTGCGAATGTGGAATTTTAGTCATCCGCGGATGTTTAAAAGCTAACATCCGCGGATGCGGATGCGAATGCGAATGCGGATATCAAGTATTTTTAAGAAATAATTTAGGTGGGTAAATTAGGTGATTTGGGAAAATAAAAAATGGAGAATGTAGTAATTTTAAATAATGTTTTTTTTTTTAAATTTAGTACTTGAATTTAAAAATTGGAATTTGGTTAAGCCTGTTTCTTAAAGTGTCGTAAATCAAACCTGAACTCAAAACTTGACAAAATTGTAAATTCTCTCCAATAACTCCTTTCTGAGAACTGCTTCGGCGCTGCAAATGTTGGATGTTTCCTCCTGCCTTTCATCTTAACAATCTAGCATCATAAAAAGATCGTTGTTTAAACACCATTATTTTCCATAGAATTTTTCATTCTCATTCTTTTGGTTGTTTCAGAATTTGGAGAATCTGTAACATCTTCAGCGATTTTCGATTTTAGTTTTTGTAATTCATTTTTAGTCCTTTCTTCTGTGACTGGTTTGAAAAATGTGTGCTTATAGCGAGGTTGTAAATATATGGCAAATGAAATGTGATTTTCTGGGAATGAAAATTTCGAAGAAAATTCGGTTTGAAACTCGTGGCTACCGGCCGAATTAGTTTAAAATCTTGTTATTTTGTTAAAAATTAACTCCGTTTTTTTGTAATAATTTGAATTATTGGAATCACGGATGAAGGTCTCAGATCTGCTTAGTTCCCGGGTGAGTTTTTGAAATGGTTCACCTGTAATGAATAGCTTTTAATTAGTTTTTTTTTTTTATTAGCTTAGATTGACTTTTACTAATTGCAGGCAGTCACAATTACTTACTCATCGCTATCAGTACCATATCAAATCCGTTTTGTATTTTTCATTTCATGTGCATTGAGTGCTTTGATATTTAGACGCAAATGTACGCAAATTTTCAACATATCGTTAATATAGTATGGATAGGGCGCATTTCACATTGTGTCTAGTGATGGCAAAAAAATTTAATAATCGATTAATCGGTTAATTGATTAATCGAAAGCACTCGATTAATAATTGCAATTAATCTTAAGAAATTAACCGATCAATCGGTCATTTCGATTAAAATCGAAAATTAATAAAAACCATTTATAAGTTATAAAAACTGACTTACACCCCGTGTCAAAATTATAGCGCACGACAAGATTTTCTGGGTTATTTAATTTTAGTTATTTTTTAAATATAGCTTATTCTTTGGCAAAAAAAAAACTTAGAAATATAAATATATGAATAAATATTTAAAAAAAATCAAAAAAAAATTCCAGTTTTTTTATTAGATTTCTTAGAAAGATTTTCAGTATGCAGTTTTGTAGGCCATTAAATTTTTATATGAAAAATTCCAAGCCTTAAGTATCTGTCATTTACCGCTCATTTTTGGTATTTTTCTGTTTGGTAATGGTGTTGCTTATTTTCTTCCATATAAAAAGGAAGAAAATGCGCAAACTCCGAATTCGTAAAATAAAATGAAAATATGTGCTTACCTGGGTTGTGATTTTTTAGTAGCTACTTAGGTTAAGCTTGTGTTGCGGCTTTTGGAGAGTGTAAAAAACATGTCAACTTATTTTGATTCATACATTATTGTGTGCGTAAATTAGTAAAATTTTGATGGTTTCTTTTCAATTATTTTGAAAAATTAATCGGTTAATCGCTCGATTAATCGAAAGGAAAATTTCGATACAATTAAATCGTTAACCGAATGAAAATAACCGATTATAATCGGTTATTCGATTAATCGTGCCATCACTAATTGTGTCTGAAATGCAATAAAGCCACAACTAACTAAAATCTTGTTATTGCATAAAACGATGTGGGAACTTATGCTTCGATGAAATGCATCATAATCTATCAAACAGTGAATTTTGGATTTTACGTTAGTTACGGCTTTTTGTATTTCAGCGACGAGGTGAGTTACGCCCTTTTCATACTATACTAACGATATATTGCGTTTCAAGTCCCACTCCTCAATAGATATTAGATCCGCCTTGAAATGATTCTTAAGTATTTGATTTGTGAACTTGGCTGTCAACTTTTTCACATTCCATTTTACTTTTATTTCGCTACGTGCAAATTTTGACAATTATCACAAAATTAAAATAAATGTTGTTGTTTTCGAGCGCTAAGTAATATAAGAAAACACGGAACTTAATCATAATAAGCCGTCTTATGAAAAAAATTATTACACTTATGTATGTAGAAAAAAAAACTAGCGTTGCATCCAGTTTTTCAATGTTCGATAGTTACATAATTCTTACCTAATGAAAGGTTATCTTTTACTGCGCAAATTGTTGATTCTCGTTATAGCTAGACGTTGAACATTTCCGCTGGAAATACATACCTATTTAAGGATCTTACTCTTTGGCCTTAAATTACAAAAGAGGGGGGATTCAGGGGGACAGTCTTAACGTAGCATCTCCACAGGCCAAAGATATTAGCTTAAATTTTTATTTTGTTTGCCAGATATACGTTTCATCAGTCCACTTGCAGAATATTCGCATTCGCAAAAGCTCCGCATTGATTATTGCGAATGCGAAAGCCAATGCGAATGTTAAAACTAATGCGGAAGCTCCGCGGTTGCGAATGCGAATGTGAATGCGAATATTGGCAACAACCCTGATCCGTAACTACAAACGTATAACGTTATTATTGCCAATATACAATATGATCATCCATATAGAAATACTTTATGTGCCTACAATTGGTTATCAGTACAGCTATGAAATGTTTACACTACATAGAATAACAGATAGCGGTCATTTCTGCAACTAATTTATTTTTCATTTTTTCGGACTATGACACTCTTGCAGCAAATGTGCGATATGTTATGTATATACATATATACATATATGTACCGAGGATTGGTGCGCTAAAAAGGGCTTGCCAAAAGAAGGTAATCAATTTGACTAGACCAGAGGTTCCCAAACTTTTTTCTCGTAGACCCCTTTCAAAAATTTACTGGTCTCGGTGGACCCCCTGCTGATACTTTTCTAAATATTCCCAAAGCCCGTAAAAAAATTAAATGTGAAAATTAGATCTAACAATGTAAATTTGCATCGTGGGTGAATTCAAAAACTAAACTCAGAGTGCCCAAAATAAAAGTAAAATATTTTCTTGTGTTCTATTTATAAAAATAATTTGATTACACACTTGCAGATTTTAAGAAGCAGAGCTCGTAAATACATCAAAGTACTCTCTCGCTCGGAATAGTTATAGTTTTTACGAGCACTGCGATCGCTAACGTTACTTACTTTATCTTCACCATAAACTCATCAAATGTTCGCCTCTCTCATGGCTTTGCACGTAGAGTATATGTAAAATAATTTATTTGTGTTAATGCCATCATTTTTATTTTTATCGCTCCGAGTTTTAAAGTGAGGCGAAAAATATTTGTCACATCTTGAAAACACAAAACTTAAAACATCAAAACGGCTAAGCTTTTTACACCAAACTTTTAATTCAGAAACTGACAATAGAGTAAATAACGAGTTTAAAATCGATGGCAAATAAACAAGCAAGCAAGAAGCACAAAAAGTGTTCCACCGTCTCATCTTCATCAAGGCAAGATGGGCAAATGGACTTGTCATTTACGCCTATCACAGTCAGGTGTTTGTTCCGCGTAGTGACCAGTCAGCAGTCCAGCAAGTTGTCTGCAGTGTCGTCGCAAAAAATTAGATAGACCTTGTGAGATTAAAGGCAACATAAGTTTTGCCCTCCTGCATCCCCTCGATGCCTCTCAGTCATTTCTGAGCGAAGTATTCACCCAGTTTCTGATGGTGGCTTCGATTGTCGAAGGTGGAAGTGCTAACACTGGTTGCGGACCGAGGAATGCCTGGTCTAATCCAGCTATGGCCAAATGATCAGATGTCTCATAACCAGGTACACCAGAGTGAGCTGGCACCCAGAGTAAAATGGGTTTACGGGATGTTCATAGCTCAGTGGTTAACGCTTCTGACTTTGAACATCGAATACGCAGGTTCGATCCCTGCTGAAGTCTAGAAAAAAGAAGTCTGATGAGGAGATGTGGTGATCTCCGAAATAGTGCTATAACTTCTACCGCTTAGACTTTGTTGCTTTTTCAATTTTTCCTAATAAACAATCGTGGTACAAAGCTCAATAAAAATATTAAAACAACCTCGTTATGTTCACCATCATATTTTATTCGAGACTTGCATTGCCGAACTAGTTCGGAAGTACTTAAGTGCAGCTTGGTTGTCACTGCAGTCACGTAAACTCCTTCCCCTCCACCTATGTTCTACCACGTAGTCCATTGCTTTTAGTAATGCAATTACCTCAGCCTGGAAGACCGAAGCATATTCCCCTACAGATAAGTGAAGCTTATCTCCATTAACCTCGAAAAAGACCCCAGATCTTGTCCCAGAGTCAGTTTTGGAGCCATCAGTGAAGATTTGAAAATGTGTGAGTCCGGCTGAGCGATGGAATCTCAGGGAACTGACCATTATAGAATCTCTTCAACAAAGGTAATGGTGGCGTACTATCCTGTAGCATTGCAAATACACAAGTGCTTAAATCTCTGCCGCCAGCAATTTTCGTCGCGCCCCACTCATTGTCATACCAGCATCCGTTTCTTTTTAGTCTACAGGAAAAACACTAACTGACGGTACACTATGCACCACTAAAAAAATTTAAGTTAAATAAAGGGGCTACCAAGCAACCATTTTGGTTCTTTAGATCGAAACTACATAAAACTTCGTGGACCCCTATTTACAACTCATGGACCCCCATATTTTTTTCACATCACCGTGGACCCCCGTCGAGTCTTCCGTGGACCCCTGGGGGTCCACCTGGACCACTTTGGGAATCACTGGACTAGACCCACCTTGCCAGGGACATAAATTGAGTTATCAGAAGAGCCGAAAGCTCAATTGGAACTTGCATCTCTCGAATGTTACCAACAAGGCCTGTCATGCTAAGACTTGTGGAATATCATGCATATGTACATACATACTAGGGATGTTGCGAATGTGGAATTTTAGACATCCGCGGATGCGATGAGTGCATAGAGGTAGTGAAAACAATTTTTGAAATTTTTGAATTTGAAATGCACTACCACTGAAGCCCTAGTGGTAGTGAAATGAAATTATCTAAGAAAAAGTAGAAATAAAAACTAGCGATTCATCCAGTTTTTTCAACAGACCTTTGACAAATAATATTCGATAGGTACATAATTCTTACCTAATTGTCTTCTAACGCGCAAATAGTCTATTCTCTTGATAGCCAGACGTTGAACATTTCCGCTGGAAATACATACCTATTTAAGGATCTTACTCTTCGCCTTTAAATTACAAAAGATAGGGGTCGTAGGGGGACCGTTTTAACGTAACACAGGCAAAAAATGTTGGCTACAATCTGTCATTTTGTTTGCCAGATATACGTTTTATCAGTGTTCTTGTACAATATTCGCATTCGCAAAAGCTCCGCATTGATTATTGCGAATGCGAAAGCGAATGCAAATGTTAAAATTAATGCGGAAGCTCCGCGGTTGCGAATGCGAATATTCGCAACAACCCTGGTACATACATATGTACATATAAAAAAAATATACGGATTATCTTTTTCAAGGCTCCTAAATAAATCTAGGCAATTCTTTTGTTATTAATTTCATTACGCTGTAACACGTTTGAGACAATGTGTTTTTTATATTGTACATACATAATTATTATTAATTAAGGAATGGTCACGCGAGATTTTTCCGCATGCAGGTTGCGAGTACATACATACTACATATATTGTAGATATGTATGCTTGAATATGTACATACATTTATAGAGATGCATAGAAATGTGCATATACATACATACATATAATATAATACATTAAGTGTGAATTCTTTGAAAGTTAGGTAATGAAGATGATGCAACCGTTCGAGAAATTTGCTTTTACATATGTACATGTATATAAGACTTCATTACCAAAAAAAAATTGCGGTTTTTCCACCCGAATTACAAAACTTATTCAGCCCTATCATGAGTTTCATTTTCCCTCCCAAAATACTTCCAAAAATGAAGTTTTTTATGAATAAAAATTGTTTCTTAAAGAACTTTTTGAAAAACTCCCTCAGAATCATTTTTAGTGGTAGCCAAATTCCTTTAAAAAAGGGCTAAAAAAGAGCTAAAAAAAAGTCCTTGTTGCTAAAAATGGTAGCTAAAATTTGTTACTTACATATAAATATAAAAGTAGACACACAAACATTTTCAATAAGTAATGGTGTAGAAAAACAATGAACTCTGGAAAAAAGCTAATATTTTATCCAACCAAAAACCTTTTTGTATAAAAGGGGAAGTATACGACGCCAGCTTGCTGGATCCATCAAGTGTTTTTACCATCAGGCTCAAAGCATTAGCTTACCAGCACACTGAGAAAAAGGATTCGTTTCGACAACTAAAGATATTTAGTTCCCGAATTTTGACAATATTTGGGAACTGTTACCAAGGATTGGGAACTATTACCATGGGTTGGTAATTATAACTAAATATATTAAAGCTTCTAATATTCATCTAGGTTGTAACAAATCGTTAATTTAGTTTAAGGGTTTGGTTAATACTAATAAATATTTCTTTGAAGCATATTTCTACAAATTCCATTCAACTTAACGCATGGTTCATAAAAGGATGTTATTAAGCTCTGCTAATGCAGATAAGCTTTCTTTCAACACATGGTTTAGTCATAGTTACCAAATCTTAGCTGAGGCAACCATGATTTGGTTTGAGAGTGGTTTGTGAGCCACCCCTAAAAAATGCTGAGCGCTCTCTGAGCACATGTGTGTTTCACAATCCGAAGAGCGCCAGCTGAGCAATGCACACAGTCCCACTTATTGAATCGTTTGAATGTACTAGTATGCCGACCATTGCATTGTGCGTGGAAATCATTGCTCCGCTACCGCTGTTCTTATATGGGTGAAACACGCATGTGGTCCCAGAGCGCTCAGTAATCTATGGCATGTAGATCGCTGCGATAGGTAGAGAAAGAAAAGTGTGTGCTATGACATGCCCAGACTTGTTTGTCTCAGTTTCAGTTTTGCTATCACTGCGAGTTGTTTCGGTGCGCGCATAGTTATTTAAAAATAAAAAGTTTGATGCCAACCGGGGTTTTTCAGTGGATATATAATTCATGTGAATTATAATTTCAAAGTGTCTATTTAGCCAAGGAAAAATCAAAGCAGTATACTTCCAGCAGATATTAACCTGGGTTTTCGCACGACTGTTCCTGTTCCATCATTGTTTTTTAGGAAATTCTTACCACCATATACATATGTATTATTTACTTTAGTAACTTACATATCGGCCGCTGTGGTGTAGTGGTAAGCAGTGCGCGCTTCCACTCCGCTGCACCTGGGTTCAAGCCCTGGTCAAAGCAACATAAAAAAAATATAGAAAAAAGGGTTTTTCTTAAAAGCGGACGTCCTTCGGCAGGCAATAGCAAGCCTCCGATTGTATTTCTGCCATGAAAAACAGCTTCTCATAAAAATACAATCGCCGTTCGGAGTCAGCGTAAAACTGTAGGTCCCTCCGCTTTGTGTGACAACATCAAGGCGCACGCCACAAATCGGAGGAGAAGCTCGGCCAAACACTAACATATGTGTTAGCGCCAATCTATTATTTATTATTAACTAACTTATGTAAATATGTACGTATTTTGATGCTTAATATATGCAAATAAAAGAAGAAAGTAAACACAACAAACCTCGAGTAAATTTTTATTTGTGTCAAACTGAAACTTTTTTCCAATAATAAACGGTTAGCTGATTCAAGTCTACAGCAAGTTCACAAAATTAATTGAAAACTTGTATCAACCAAAGCATTGTTTATATTTGCTCAACAATGATTTTATTCAACTAACAACATTGTCCAATCAAGGTAGTCGTTTTGTAATTCTTAACAAATATACATTTGTCCCAACTAGAAGTCTTAAGTAAATTGCAGACTTTCGTGAACCATATATTTATTTCGCCATATCCAACTATGCCACTTGATCACTATAACCAAATCTTGGTTATTATAACTAAACCTTTTTCTGGGTGCATGCTGGTACAGTATTTATTTCTTTACAAATGAGGCCGATGAAAGATCGAAATGATTAGAGCCGAAATTTCATAATTTTTCTACCATTTTGTTAAACATTGTTTTTTTTTTTTTAATTCACAAGTGCAATATCATGAACTTAATCTTCCATAAACACGGCTTTGCCTCATATAGTGCAAGAAATTTCCGCCAAAATATTTTTTACTTAGAAAATTTAGCTAATTTCACCACTCACGACACCAGTATGCTGGTGCAATAATACAATTTTCAAATAGTTTTTGAGGTCGCAACAGCAGCTGGTACAATCACACCACAAGAACATACACGGTCAATCGATTTGATAGGCCATTTAACAAATTACGCATATTAAGGGCCGTAAACTTATCTATTTTAAACCATAGTTAAATCGTTAATAGATAAGTTACCAGCCCTAGCACTTTTACAGTATGTATGTCGGCCGCTGTGGTGAAGTGGTAAGCAGTGCGCGCTTCCACTCCGCAGCACCTGGGTTCAAACCCTGGTCAAAGCAATTTCAATGGAAAAACATACCGATTTCCTTCTGTATGGGGAGTGATGCAGTCTAATGTATATATGTATGTAAACATGTGCAAACCCACATGTTTGATAATATCTGCATTGCGATACTTAACGCTTCATTCGAAAAATCGGTCATGTTTCTTCAAGTAGGTATCTATATCATAAACAAAAATTTTAAAATTTTTGCTCAGAATTTTTGAAGCTTGTTTAGTTTTTTGTAATTTTTAAGTATCTATTTATATGTTGAATCTTCTTATGTTATGTTAAGCCTAAACAAGTTTAAAAATCTTAATTCTAATTAGTAATCAGTAATTACAAATATGATAGCTCATACCCTGTGGTTGAATCCTTTTGGTTTAATGTTACTCATCATAGGGCTGATAGGTCTCTTCTTCGCAGGCGGGTAAGATTTGCTGTATTACACAAGGCAAGACCACCCAGTCTCGTAATATTATTTTCTGCTTTTCTGTACTATTTTCCACTTCATAATTTACCAAGGTCTCTGTGATTTTTTTTTTAATTCGAACGTTCCATGGCGCCCCTGTCAAAACTTCCAGCGTTTTCGATCGGTGTCTCTGTACATATTTTTTTAATATTTTTTGGTACCTCACAGTACAATACCGTACATCTAAATAATTTGTAATTTCTTTTGGAAAAATTATGGTGAGGTATTATAATATTTGTATTGTTCAAAATTGAAATGTTTTTAGGCTTCCATGCTAAACCAAACACTTAAAAGGGTGAACCACCCTAATGTAAAATAGCATACATGTGCAACGGATGCACACATACATAAAAAGCCTGATTAATGCTAAGCCGCTAGCATGTTCGTATATTAGTTTACCGCTTAAGTATAAAACTTCGTTAAGTTTTCCCTCCAAACAGTTTGTTGCTTGGAGGTCAAACTTAACTTCTCAAGAATTAGCTCGGGTACTTCTTTCGAGCTATCAAGAACACCGGACGCGAATTTGCATAATAAAACTTATCAATATTGTACTAATTCACGGTGTTATTCTCATATTTACTTAAAAAATAAAAAACCTTGGTGCAACTACGAGCTACGTTGCTCCAAGCGACAAAATGAATATAGGTCAAATTTAAAGAAACGCCAACCTGAAGCAAATAGTTCAATTAAAATTAAAACTAGTTCTTTCGATCAGTTCAATACCGTAATTCATTGAACAAACCAACTAGTTCGTGAACTCCCAACTCTGCAAGGAACGCAATAAGGTAATTGCGGCAAATGGCAATGGAGTACACGCTAGAAACGGTAAATTTGGCATCGCCGCATATGGGGACGTATGGAGAATCTAGGGCGACACAAATGTTTACTCCATATGTATTGGACAGATTTCAATGAAATTTGGTATTTAGGGGTTTCGTCGTCACTGGTTTCGAAATTTAAATCCAATATGGCGAACGACTTTTTTTTAATGACATATGTTATGAAACTTGGTATCCAGGGGTTTCCGTCCTGACTGATTTCGAATTTGAAATTAAATTAAACTTAAACTTAGTTTTGATTTATTATGTTATAATTTTAAGATATTTAGAGTCGTTTTCTAAAGTTATCTGCCCTTTAAACACAAAAGATTGTTCTGAAAATATGCTTGAAAAGGGCAGATAAATTAAGAACTACTTTGTGCTTAAGCTACTACTTTCCGTTCAAAGTCAACACTCTAGACTGGTTTATAAAGAGTATTTTATAGGTATGTGTGATAAGGTTTAAGGAATTTTGTTTTTCTATTTTCTGTAGAATATTTTTAGGTACCAAAGTGCCTACCAAATCAGTTTCAAAACTACCAAATTTTTTATCATCTGAGTATGAGATTTCATTTTATTTCATATTTTTTTACTTTGGTAAATACCGGATCACATGATTGCATTATTGTACCCATTTGTACAATTGTTTATTTGATGTATTGTTATAAACTTTAAAAATTTAAAACCATTTAATTCGAAATTCCTTTTGAAAATTTATAAAAATCGTTTATCATGATTGAGGCAAGGTCCCACATTTCCCGATCACAAAATTTAGGCACCAATTTACGCAACATTTTTGGAAAATTCCCAAATTCGAGATCATTCCAATTTATACGGGCAAATCTAAAAAACAGGCGCACTTTCAAAACAAAAAGTTTAATTTTTCAATTTGTGGGCACACCTCTATTTTGTATATGATTCTATTCGCAATCTCTTAATAAATCGATAAATAAATATGTCTAGGGGTAACTAATTTTCATAAAGTGCTTCAAAATTTAGACGAGGAATAAACATTTAGATCGCTGAATTAGAAAACAAAAAATAAGCTGGGTTCAAATTACGCCGTGCAAGTTGTAAATTTTAAGCAAAGATTTTGAAAAATGAACTCACCTAATTGGGGCGTTCTCAATTCAATGACATCCCCCCGTTTTACCAGATTGGCTCCGGTTTTCGAGATAACGGTCCTTGAAAATTTGATAAAATTTCAACTATTTTATAAATAACTTCCTCAGTTTTGAAGTTATTTTACTAACATTTTACACATAGCGGGTTTTTAATCTTAACTTAATTACTCCTTAAAGTTATAGGTTCACTCTCTAATACAACTGATTACTCAGATATGTGTTTTTGAGCTATAACTGTAACTTCATGTCTAAATAATAAATTGTATGCGTGAACCTATGTTAAAGTGAACCTCTACTAAATTTTTACCTGCTTAATTGGAGGAGTTATAACGCAAAACAACGTCTCTGAACAATCATTTATAGTTATAGTGAACCGATTACGAGATAGTGAAAGTAATTTTAAAATACAATCGTGTGCAAAATTTTAGTAAAATATCTTCAAAACTGGGGAGTTTTTTATAAAATAAAAAAAATTAAGTAAAAGCAGCTATTTGAACCTTTGTCGAAAAAAAGGTGATTTGATGCTGCGCTAGAAATATTCTGACTACATTGAGAGTAGTAAATGAGAAGAGAAAATGTGTTTGAAGCATTTTACAGATATATGTAACGATGTAAGGACTAGTAGTTAAAAAAAGATTTATATCGTTTCGACGTATTTTCCAAATGTGCCTTCAATTAAGATGTTTTTGGAATAAAAATTATGCACAAGATCGCAGAATATTTTATCTTTCAAAGTTGGTTTATTCTGAAAGCACACCTCACCAAAAATATTTATATAGCTGGTATTGCAGCGTATGTATACGACTGAAGACCTTTCCTGATCTAACTCAGTCGATATACCGTTTTCTAATCGCATTTGCCAATGTGTTTTAATTTATTTGACGACATTGTCATTGAATTTGACATAGTGAAAACAAGGCTTTACCATCTGCCAAGTGGAGGGTTAAGGCCACCGTCGCCACTTGAACATAATGAAGGGACCAAACATTTATTACCATTTAAATTATTTGTGTGGGTACTTTTTCGCGAGTATTTTTTTTCATTCCCACCTCGAAATTTTGTGGGAAATACCCAAAAAAATCCCCGAAAGTTTGAGCTCTAATATTAATATTAAGTGCTCGACCAAGGCGGGTAAACTTAGATTTTTTCTTCAAAATTCTACAGAACAGAAGCATTTTATGGTATAATCTTTGTCAATGATAGGGTTTCCTCAGAATTGAATGCTCTACAAAAGTATTGCGGCGTAACCGAATCTCCCGCCAGCGAAGTTCTGGAACACCAAATCGCTAAGTTTAGGTAGTGTAGAATTTTCACAGATAATTGAACTAAATTGTAGAAATTGTTGATCAACTTCAAAGCCCAATATCCCAAGATGTATCAACGTTAGCGATACATCTTAGCTTTTTTTAGGTATTTCCCACAAAATTTCGAGGTCGGAGTATTCGATGAAAAAACACCCCAATGTACATACCGACTGCTGAGTGGAAGATCGACCTATCTCGGCAGCCAGTTCGAAAACGCCCTATCTGAAAAAACTTTTCAAGAAAGCTCTATTTCAGAATTTTGAAAAACAGCCTATCTCAGAATTTGGTTGAAGAACGCCCTATCTCCGAATCCGGCTCAAAAACGCCCTAACTCACTTCAAAATGTACTGCAAATGTGCTGATATAGGGCGTTTTTGTAACGAATTCTGAACGTTCAGGACGTTCTTCAACTGAATTCTGAAATAGGGCGTTCTTTAAAAGTGTTTTGAGATAGAGCGATAGGTCGATCTCCCACTCAGCAGTCGATATATAAAAAGTATTTAAAAACAAAAGAGAATAATACCTATATAAAATCTTTGGATTTGTAGGGTCGCGATATATTAAAGTTTCGACTATTTTCTTTTTGTTTGATTAATGTTTATTAATTCTTTATAAAAGTATAGCTCATCTACCAAAAGCTCTGGAAATCCGCATTTCAAGCTTTTTGCAAAAATTATAAAAATTTTGCAAGTTCCACCAAAGTTTCAAGCTTTTTATTTAGAATACTAACAAAAAAAAAAATCGGCATTGTAGTCCATAAAATTCTAGTACAAAAAAGTGCAAGTTTCAAGTAGGGTCAAAACCCCCGTTGATTTTTACATTTTTTAATGGCAGTCTCATACAAAGTACGTTCGAAAATTTTTTCTATACATATACCCAATTTAATAGACACGCTTAAAATACAAACAAAACTCAAAATCTGAAAGTTCTTAAATTTTCTTAGCAGTGTGCACTTATCGATTATTTTCAGTGCTAATAAACGTTCAATGTTAAATGAGACGAATAGAAGTACTAGTTTTTAACAATTTTCAAAACTTTTATTAAAATTGAAAAAATATAAAATAAATAGAAAATATTAAATATTTAATAAATTAGAAAAAAAAACCATTTTGCAAAAGTAGGGTCCAAGGGGCCAACGAAAACTTATGGGACCAGTTTTGGTCCAAATGAACCAAATGTGGCAACCGTGGTTAAGGCAGCATTAACGCTCTCATTTAAGTACATATGTATTTGCCATCCAAACGTGCGCCGCATTCTTGCTAACACTATGCTACTCAGTGGAGAGGTGCGCATGTGTAGATTACATTAAATACAGTTGAATGTTGCGTGGTACGCTGTCCGATAAATGCATACATATGTACATTTGTACAAATGCACCTACATATGTATATACTTCGTTCATATCGACATATATACCACACATCTGTACATATACACACATCCACATATATGTTTCTACTTATATACATATATATCTATGTACATAGTACTTATGTCATACACACAAGTTTGTTGTTTCTATTGGACCCACTGTACGGCAGCATCCGTAGCTTCTGCCAGTTGGGGTGGCCAACAGATATCAGCACCACAACAATTTCATAGTGAACATCTCTCAGTTCCAGCAATATAAGACCAACAAAAAAGGCAAAACCGTGACAGCACCAACCGCCGAAACGGTAAACATCTATTGTTTTATTTTCATGTTAGCTATCGAGTCTGTCAAGCAATTTCATGTCTTTGGTGATGGCCAACTGAGCCTGGTCTAAACACTTGGTGTTCATTGCTGTTTGGGAGTTAGTCGTGTTCGGACGTGTTTTAAAGAGCTGTGCATAAAGTTGTTCGCTTTGCTCCAAATGAGCTTTTTCCATTTATGGTCAAATATGTATATTTATATATGTTTGTATGTATACATACTTCATATCTAAACTCACGTATATACGTGGCGAACATCGGTTGCATTGATGCGAGTTTAAAGTTGAAAACTTATAAAAAGTTGTTTGAATAACAAGATTTTGCAAATTAGAAATTTGCTATTAAAAATTCATTTGGTTAGTTTCGTAATATTCACAGATAATTAAGGTTGACCTGTGAGTGTGTACAAATACTAAAGTGATTTTCAAGGTGTGCAAAATATTTTGTGTTGTATTTTTATAATACTACTTACATATATCATTTGTAACCGTATTATGTTACTTTATTAAAAAATATTTAATAAATATTTAGATAAATACTACATATGTATAATGAAAAATAACTGAATATAAAGGCAGCGGTGATTGCTACCTGATTTATGTGTTACTATTTTAAGAAAAATAGAAAGTCCGTGGGCAGGATCCTAAAACGAAACCATATACATACATATACATAGCTGAACGGAACATGGCTGCGTCTAAATTGATTATTCAACACATCATAATCGGATTACTTTGCTACTACTGTGAGTATACCTATAAAAGATTTGTTATATTTGGTTTAATCACACCTTGGTGTTTACTGAGTTATAACCGTCATTGAGTTTCCAAGAACACGAAGTACACTGAAGAATTTGATCATCTTTAACTAATTAACCCATTAACTAGGAAAGTGGGAAGAACTTATTTAATTGTAAATAGGTACATACATATGTACATAAGACTGCATCACCCCCCCATAGAAAAAAAAAAAAAAATCGGTACTGTTTTTCCACTGGAATTATAAAATCTATTATACTTTAAGACTTCCACCAAAATATCTCGGAAAAATATTAAGATTTACGTGAGCTGGACCGATTTGAAAATACCTGCAAAAATTTAGTTTGTTTTATTAATAAAAAGTTTTTTTAAGCATTTTTTTTTAAATCACCTCAGATGACCAAACAGTTTAAGCTTAAGAAATTTGCATAAAAATATTTTTAAAAAATTTTCTAAGGAATCATAATAATGAGATTTTTGCTGCTGTTTTGAACTTTTTCAAAAAACTGGTTTAAGAAAAACTTTAATAACTCAGCCAAAACCGTACCAATTTACACTTCCCGGGTATCATTGGTAAGGTATTTTCTTTCCCTTGCGATTAAGCTCATTCAAAGTATGAAAGAGGAAGGTGAGATAAACGAGTGTCATTCCATGTTGAATTGTGATGTGTTGGTATTTGCAAAGAAATAAAAAGTCTGAGAAAATACCTTTCCACTGATACCTTCCCAAGTCTATATCGGTTTGAGGCAGTTACTCAAGTTTTTCTTACACAACTCTTTGAAAAAAGTTAAATCAAAAAACAGCATCAAACCTCCCATTATTATGATTTCGTTCATACAAAATTTCAATATTTTTTTGTAGATTTTTTAAGCTTAAACTGTTTTGTCCTCTAAGGGCATTTTTTCCAAAAAAAATGCAACTTTTTTTGGTGATGCAGTCTAATGTACATAGATATCATTTCTTGTATTGAAAAATGAATTCAGGTAAAAATTAGTTATCTGCACATACCAATACATATGTATATATGTATGTATGCAGTGTATGTCCTTGCAAATATAATAAAATCTTACATCGCATCTATATGCACCTGCATTAATCTGTTGCATATTTGTTTGTTTGTTTTTTTCAATAGAAATTGTTACAGTATGCATATGTTTACGTACACATTAGGGGTATTCTCTGAGTCTTGTAACGCCCTTGCACGGTAAAAATCGGTTTTCATACGGCACAGCTTTGCAAAACGTACAATCCGTGCACCGTGCAAGGGATTTGCAAGACTCAGAGAATACCCCTATTAAATTATAAAATCTTTAGTTATACGCACGTATCTATGGATACGTACATATGTATGCATGTGTATATATTTATATACATATATATGCATTCATAGCCCTGCAGAAAAAAATTATCAATTGATAAAAAATAACCCACTTGTAGTTAGTTTCTATAAAATATATAACTTGTAGTTACCTACAAAAAGCTAACTTAAAACTAGTTGACAAGTATTGCAGCAGTAATGCAGGAGATTGTTATCTTTAAACGCGTTTCTATTTAAATATCCTGCACTTCGCAAATACTTTTTCGAATTGAGGACAAATAAAAGGACAATCGAAATTTCATATTATCATTTTGAGGTTATGTCTGACGGAGTTCGAATATGGGACCACCTACAGCAGAATATGTAAACAAATATGAAATGTAATAAAATAAAATAAATAAAGTAAATAAATAAAAACATAAAAAAATATTTTGTTTTTCCAATTAATATTTTATGTCCAAAAGTAGTTAGTTACAAGTTAGTTACATCAAATGCCGAGACAACCATCCTTGACTACATCTAATGTAGAGGTAACCACCCTTGACTTGGCCATCGCCATAAAAATATAGTTAGCTTTCATCAAAGAAAATATACAGATAATTGTGACTTTTAGCTCCTTCCTAATCCACTTAAAGTTAGCTTATAGTTAGATACATTTCCTGCAGGGTGTTAGTAACTCTGACCGATCGGTTTACGCGCTCACTTACGCCTGCTAACTGCTTCTGGTTGTCTTGATATTTAAGACGTTGCACATATGTATGTTCGTATAAGTATATATGTATGTGTGTGTCTATACCCAGTACGAAAGAAACTAGTTTAAATATCGATGTTCAATCAGTTTTTTGCACACCACAACTAGTTCAAGATCTAACTTTCTTCCTTGGAACGAACTGTTGACTTTAACATGGCGATGTCCTAGGCATCAGTCAATTATCCGAATTTGCATTTGATTTCAACTACTTTAAAAGTCGGTACGTTCTTTTTGAATACGCTTTCGTTTTGCACTTCCCAGATGATTTTTCATAATTACGAAAAGCCGAAATAAAAAATTTAAAATTAAATGTTCCACCTAACTTTGCTCCGATCGGAGTAGCTCTTCACAGAAAAAAAAATGTAAAAAATATATTCTTTGAAATAAAATGTTGGTTTGGCGTTTTTTGTTTCCATATAGACAATAGAGAATTACAGGAATTAAAATTTTGGAATAAAGTTAAACACAGGGTGTCCCTGCTGTGTTCCAAGATAAAACAATTTTTCTAAACAAAATTTCAAAAAATGCTAAATTTTAATGGGAATAAAAAATATATGTGAAAATAGGTTATTTTTTATTACTTTATTAAAAAGTACGGGCTTTTAGCTTTCAAAAGAAGGTTTAAAAACCTGCTAATTTTTTGCGCTTTCTGAAATAATGCTTTTTTCCCTAATGCATAAAATAATTTTTTAATTTTTGTCAGTGCCTTGAGATCTGAACGATTCGTTCCATTTTCAAAAACGAACTGTGGACAATAGAAGGGATAATTTTTTTTAAAGAGTTGCCACCTGTTAAAAAATTAGATTGTTAAGAAATTTGATTAAAATTTTTTTATACGTTAAGTGAATTACTAAGAGATGGGTATCAATCGAAATGTGTATTAGCTACATGTAGAGAGTTGCCACCTGTTTAAAAAAATTAAATTCCACTTGAATTAAGGGAATTAGGTTATTGAAATACATAGGTATCACCATAACGGAGTCAGGCGAAAGAGGTTTAAGAAGGTTTTAGCTTAAAAATATTATGAATAGGGTTACCATCTGTTTGTAAAGTCAAATTTAGTTAAACTAAAATAATAATTACGTCAAACCATAGGATTACGCCATCGTATTTGTTGTTTTATTACAAATACATACATTGTCAATCAGTAATTTGTTCTGATTACATTCCTTTTAAATTACTGGACTCTTAAATTAACTCAGGAATGTTTTTACTCTCCACTTATTACTTGCTAAATATATTAAATTTTTTCATTTGTCTGATACTCATATTTATATACACATTTCATTTACCTTATTCCCTTAATTAAAGTGAATTTGATTTTTTAAACATGTGGCAACTCTTCTACGTGTGGTTTAGAAGTAAATTATTTTCAAAACTAGTTCAATTGATACCCATATTGTGATATCTAATTCATTTAACTTATTAAATGATTTTAATAAATTTTGTAACAGGTGGCAACCCCTTTCAAAAATAAAAAACTTTATTGCACATCCACAGGCCAAGCACTATCATTTGACATCTCACTTTTGAAAATAGAACGAACTATATGTACATACCTATGTAAATGCCACAAGAACCCAAACTCTTGAACCTCAAACTGCATTTACAGTGAAATTATAAAAGCTATCCAAAAACCAATTGGATTTTTGAATTTAGCGTCCTCAATTTTACTAAGAAGCGAAATTTCATTAAATCCGTCCATATTCTATTCTTTTATATAGAAGGGAAGCACTGTGCGCTGGTCTATAGAGATATTTATTTGGCATAGACAAGGGTCACATTTACATATGGGGTATTCCATCGTCACGGGTGGGACATTTGTACAGCAAAAATAGTTTTTCTTTTTTAATTTAAATATAAAGTACTAAGCAATTCTACATTTTGATAAAGCTACACCTAGTTCACTAATATACGAGTTATTACCAAATACGAAAAATATTCCAACTTGATTTTATATTGGAAAATTCTGAGCTGTTTCTTCCGTCACGGGTAGGACAAAGAAAAGACACTGCTTTTTGGAGAACATATATTTTAAGGAAAGTCTGTGAATTTACTTAACATTTCTATCTGGATTAGATGTTTTACTATACAGAAAAGAACCAGCAATCCCAACAAAGCACAAACCATAATAAGAATTATTTGTTTATTATTAAAAAATTCAAAATTCTCCTGTCACGGGTGGGACAACTTTTGTCACGGGTGGGACACGTACGATTTTCTTCATGAAAGGAAGCTTCTAGTGAGATCCATATCAAAGAGATTAGGTATGATAAATGTTAGAGGTCAAATACAAGATCAATTGACCTACTTTTATGACAGTGGAGTCATTGTAAGACGCACGATATACTGCTGACCCCAGGATCTATTTTAGGGGCAATAGTTATACCAAACGAAAGCTAGAAGTCGCCAGATTGATGTATTAAAATGCATGGAAGAAAGGATTATTTGCAAACGCATGAAATTTTATATGCATTTTCCTAATGCACTTCTGCACGGTGCATTTGATTGCAACGAAATTTCGAATGTGCCTTAATGATTTTCAAGTTTGTTTAGAATAGCTATGTATGTCTGACTAATACTAACTACAGGCTAAACATGTATATCGACTACTGTTATCACGTCGATAGAGATGTCTAACCTGCTGTTAGTGTTGACCAGACATTGAGTAACCGGCTTAAGAGTGGCTCGAGTTGAGTTATTGTTGGAAACTGATTTCATGGACAAATCATGCTCAAATTTAGCTATTCCTTAAAACCATAGAACGTCAGAAAAGATCTTGTGTATCGATGTCTAATCCGAAAAGTTATCTGCATTAGAATACTTGTAAGCAGATACATATGTATATCTTTGTCACTTAAAGGCTATTTATTGGATTGAATTTATAAGTTTCGCGAACTTCTAGATTTTCTTGGTTGGAACTTTTCAGGTAATTGTTAATATTGACTTTTAATTGTTGTTAAGCAACCCTCATCATAGAATTCTCTGGCGTCTCTAAGATAGTAATGCTTATCTTGACTTTTCGAGCTGGCCACGCGAAATTTTTTACTACATCGCTTAGCCCACCAACAGTATTATGGTGTTTAGTCAACCTGTACTTCAGAGTTTTGTGGCATTAAACATAGGTTTGAAACGTTAAACTTATTTTTTTATTGTTAGGCATCATTAGAAAAAAATTATAAATGATTGTCACGGGCGGGACACGATAAAACGTTTCAAAATCTCTTAAGTAGGTACTTATAATATAATAAAAGAAATGAAATAGGGCTGCTTAGTATAAACACACTCTAGTTATGAAATTATAGAAAACTCCCTAAAGTAGTAACTAAGCAATACGAAGTTTAAAACTTTTTAGTCACGGGTTGGACATGCTAATCCGTAGTGATTTTATCCTATTATATAATTTAAATGCCTATTTTTCTTCAATGCCATATTGCTTCTTCGGGGCGCAGAAAGATCGAGACATTTATTCCCCCCTTCAAAAAAATAATAACTTTGTGAATACTTGATTTTGCAGAGCCTTCTATATTAAAATATGTTGTCGTATTCAACTACTTTTCTTATGTTGAAGTTTTGAGTGTATTTACAGTGTAATAAAATAATATAACTAAATTTTTTTTCGAAAAAACGTTAATTTCAGGTATTGAGGATTGATTCATCAAGCATTCCATGTTCAATAAGCTACTCTACAATTGGACACAAAGTTTCACTTACTCATGGAATACCCCATATGTGACAGGCTAAACATCAGGGTTTTATTTAACTCAGTTTTATTCAAAAATACACTGCTTACATAAAACTAAGTTTAAATGAAAATACAGTAGCATTGCTCAATACATAGGCCAATTACTTGGCCTTTATGTTCACATTTATTATGTTCAAACAAGCCTAAATATATGTACTTACCGTCCTCTGTGTATTTATTTCACTATGAATCTAATATTTTATCTTTTGAAGTCGGTAAAGATTTTCACATGTGCACTGTAAATAAACAACACCTCATACTTTACAGGTAGCTGTAATCCCGAGACCACTTCTCACAAACGTGTGCCAGAGCTTCCTATAAATCATACTGTATCCAACAACCCGCTATCGCAGATCGGCGTCTCACATTTGTGTCGGCGGTCCCACGTGAAAACCCAGCTGACACACACATGTGACGCCTGGTAGCGAACGTGTTTAAGACAATATTAAAAACCGTTATGTGCAAAATTTTAGTAAAATCAATTCAAAACTGAGGGAATTATTTATAAAATAGTTAAAAATTAATAAAATTCAACTGTCAAAATCGTTGATTTTGAAGCGTAGTATTGGCTTTATTCCTACGCATGACAATTCCGTAAGAGAGCTAAAGAAAGGCCTACCTAACAAGCCTGCTCTCCCCCTGGAGTAATGCGCGTACAAACATACAGACAGACAAAAATTCTAAAAATAGTTGATTTGGCTTCTATTGCTCTAATAAAGACCCCTCTAATGGTTGAAATTTCTCTAATGGTAGGCGCATACTAGTTTATGAACTAGTATTTTTTCTAACTGGTTTGGGTTTTCACTGCAGGGTGTTTGCAGCCAAACAACTGTCAAAATTAGGCTAACATAGGAAATAAGCTAATTTCGTTTTATTTGACCAAGATTTAGCTATTTGCTTGTGATGGTTGAATCATATATGTAATACTTCTATATTGGCAGTAAGCTAACTTCTCAATGTGTAAGCATTCCGAAATCAAAGCGAGACAGTCTAGTACCGTTTTTGTCAATGTATTGTGTACTTGAGTGCCGTTTTTGTATATGTGTTGTGTACATGTTTATTTATAAAGGACCCTGCAAAAAATGGGACTAATCCGGGATGACTCCGGGAGCAATCGCAAAGGAGCATGCGACTAATATCACTTTTGATCTCTTTATATGGAATGAACTGATCGCTTTTGTTCGAGCATGTCCTATGAAGAGACTAATTGTTCACCTTTATACCCGAACGGGTATGAAAAGCGACTAGTCACTTTTACAAAATAAAATTAAAAATTTGCACCAGCTGAGATTCGAACCGGGGTGCTCAGTTTTGTTAGGCGAATACTCTCTCTGTGGGCCAACGTCGCACATGAAATTTCATTGACTAAGTGCGTACATATCATTAAATCGTTAATAGTACCCGTTAGAGATGAGTTGGGGACTAATTGATCTCCAATTATACCCATAAGGGATGAGTCGAGTCTAATTGACCTCCAATAGTACAAGTATGAGACTAGTTGGGACTAATTAATGCCCAATTATACCCAATTGAGAGTAATCTCGGAATACTCGCTTTAGAGATTAGTCGCACAATTTTTTGCAGGGGGATGTGTTCCTTTTCTTTCGTACGTGTTTAGTGATATATCTGTACTGTAGTGTTTTCGGACGGTACTAGCTCTTACTGCCAATATAGGAGTATTACATATATGGGTTGAAAAAAACATGCCTAATGCTGTTAAGTTGAATGTAACTTACCACCGAGATTGTTGCCAGCAGGAAATAATTTGAAGTGGAATACCAAAAAAGTGAAGTGTTTCCTCATTTTTCGAGGTGCTCATAAAACTTTAAGTGTCTTAATTAAATAACGTTAGACAAATATGAAATAGCTTTTTTGTTTTCTTAGTTCACGTTCACTAAACAAACTGTAAATTTTTCGATAAAACATTGTTGATCAAACCAAGGCTTTTAAAACCCGTCACATTTCACCTGCCAGATCCAATACATAGACAGGAATACCTATAGCTTACACTACACATTTCGAATATGACGTTAGTTTTCTTTTCAATTGGCACGTTTTCGAACCCTTGCGCGATTTCCAGAATGTTTGTCAAAGAAAATGATGCGTTTATTTAACGCATATAAATAGATAGATAGCTAATCAAGATTTTCAAAAATTGGTGTTTTTCTGAAAAAATTCTTAATTTCTTCAAAATGAATTTAATGATAGTCGAATAGTTTTGATTGTGTTTTCATGAGATAATCCAGTAGCTATAGCCCTGAATTTCCACTATTATATGATGGAAATGTCCAGAATTCTAATTTAAAAAGCGTTTGATAAAAAATTTCGATGGAAAAAAAAAGTGAATTGTTTTTGCTAAAGAGGTAGTGGTGAAGTGTTTGAAAATAAACGAAGTGAAACACTTCGATTGAAGTGATAATGGCAGCCCTGCTTGCCACCAATTTTACCGACAATTTTTACCATTACTAAGTGACTTATAAGAATGCCTTTATAAAGAATAATAAGTTGTTGATTTTTGCTTGATCTTGGAATTTTTTAACGAGGTGCGTATAAATTCAGTGAACAAAAAATGAACATATGATCGCACGTTTAATAATATACAGAATTATTTCAAAATTTCAATTTTGTGGGAAAACGCAATCAAAGTTTAATAAAATCATACAGGTGCTATACCAAAGGACAGATGGAAGACATATATTTTCGCCATTTTTGGGTAGTTTGGTCATCTGTTTGACTGAACATATTCTCCTCATCAAATTTATTAATTGTATTACGAAACCTCCAAAAACGTAAATTTTTATTTACATCTCTATATTATTTAACATGCGATATGTATGTATGTATGTACACACAGTTACTCCCAAAATGCATATACGGATTTTTTTAATATTCGCAATGTTTTTCATTTTATATATATTGTGTTAATTTCCCCAAGAGAAGAGATGGTAACATCATTAAAAAACCCTTCACGGGCCGGTTTAGCGGGCTGTTATGGCTGGAGGTTTTAGGCCTCTTCGATGGGCCGTCGGCATCGTCTGCCGATAACTGCCTTTTGGGGGCCAGTTCCCTGGGACCTGAGGGTGTGGGTTCAGGGTTATTTAAGACACCTTTCTCCTGAGTCCGTTCACGGCTTTCAGAGAGAATGTGCCTTGCCCTTGGATACCAACATTTTTTCTAAAGATGCTGATCAAGAAGTTAACTATTTTGATCAAACTTTACTGAATTTTCATAATATTTGCACAATGTCTGTAATTTGGATTAAGTAATGAGCTATACTTTCATTAAATAAAAATAAACTTTAAATAAACTGAAGAATAGCTAAACCTTACTAAAATGTTGCTCCCAGTTTTTATTTAGTTCCCGGTATTTGTATCTCGATAACCGATTTATAAATTTGTACCAAACTCAGTACAATTATTGACCTTCGCAAAAAAAGCTATATGTTCGAAATCGGACTAAAATTAAGCCCGCTTTCCACTTCCAAAAAAAACGCGTAAAAAACGTGAAAACGTACGGTGCGTTGCCTCAAAACGTTGCACCACGTTGGAATTTGTATTCTAGCAGCTGAAGGAGCGTATACTAAAAAATTTCAAACATGGGCTCAAGATTAAAAAAAAATTTTATCACAAAAAAATTCGAAGTTTGTGAGAATTGCCCACATCCTAAATTTTCTTATTGATGCATTTCATCGTTTTATGGAACAAAATATTTTTAGTTATGCCCTTTTGCCTTTCAGGTGACGATATTAGGTATGTACAAACATTTATTCCGTGTGCATGCGTAGTATGTATTATCGGTTTGCTCAAGTAAAGATATGTTGTTGCGCCTGCGCTTATTCAAATTTAATTATAGGTATATGTACATAATACATAGTGACGCACTCTCTTACATATATGTATATTTGGTTGTTGTAACATGTACCAATTAGTTGATTGCTCTCTACTATGGACATTGACTCTTCAGTATACATTTTGTTTACCTACATTCATATATACTACATATGTACATATATATATAAATATGTATACATATCGTCACCTGAAATGAAAAAGACGTAACAAGCATCATAGTTGAAATGCAAAAGGTCATAACTAATAAAAGATTCAAAACTCACTTTTTGATTTATAAGATGGATTTCATCGAATTACAACTCCCCACACCATTTCATGAAAAAAATTTAAATTTTAGTCACGACTTTTTCCATTTCCGTTACGAGTTGTTACGTCTTTTTGCATTTCAGGTGACGATATATGCATGTGTAGCAGTGCTGCCACAGAAACATTTTTTTACGTTCCAAAAGTTCCTAAAAAAACCTACCAAATTTTTTTCTGAGTTTTATTATGTCAAATTTATTACAAATGTAAATAGAAATAGTACAACTAAAAAGCTAGTTCAATAAAAACAAATTAACTGCGTAAACAATTAATTTTTCTGTACTTATTCAAATATATGTCTCTTTACAAATCCATGTTAATATTGTTATTTTTATTATTACGTCAGGAATACTCGAGATGCGACCTAATAAGATCTATTGTGCTAAAACCGGCCCACAAAGCTTGCAGTACGTATCTAGAGAAAACCTATTTTATTCAAATGGTAGTTTAACTTGCAGTGTCCTCTCAGAATGCCAGTATGAGTTCCAAGACTCTCCCGGCTAAGTTCGAAGTCTTTCGCAGTTCACCCTGGAGGAACTTATGAATCTCTTTGATTGTCTCATTCCCTTTGACTTGAATAGCTTGAGAACCTCCACATGACCCCGAAGATCTCCATTGGGCAGCCGTAGAGCATTCCACTCGCGGTAACTTACTTGGCTTTTGGCCACCAGGCCAGTGCCGCATATGTAACAATAGTTTTTACTACCGTATTGAAAGACGGGTACACCAGTTTGGGTCATATTCGCTAAGTCTTACCATCAAGTCTACGACAGGCATAAAACGCCCTTGTAGCCTTGTTGGTAACATTCTAAAGATGTTTGTTCCAATTGGTTCTTTTTTTCAAAGTTACTCCTAGATGCTTCGCCTTTTCAGAGAACTCAATTTCTGTCCCTGCCAAGGTGGCTCTAGTCAAGTTGGATATCAGTGCGTTTGTTGACAAGCGATTTTCAGTAAATACGTAGTTATCACAACAAATAAGGGTCAACGTACGAATCAGGTATATTTACATGTTTGCGGTCGTCGTTATACGAACGCACCGGTGAAATATTCGTGTAATCAAGGTTGCTAAAATGTGTGGAGATACATATTTGCTATTAACTATTATAGTAGCGGAACCTACCAAAATACAATGTAGCCTAAAACCAGCCAAATGAAAAAAAACGTTCCATTTTTGGTAGAAAAAGGCCACGTGTGGCAACACTGATGTGTAGTTTGTGTACCCTTGCTCCCGATTCACATTCGTGTCGATAAAAAGTAAAACAGTCACAAATATTGTTAAAAGTGGGTCGTCTGCTGCATGATGGATGAGCTGACGGTATGGCAACTTGCTTGCTAATAGTTACTAGATGGCGGAGTATTCAGTAATTTCTTTTGTTTTGATACATATGAACATACATGCATACATGGGTAGACCTAATGTGACCAACTATTTCATAGCTCAAAGAAGTACAGGTTAGGTTGGGTTAAGTTAACGCCGCGAGCCGATTACGAAATTTTGAATGCGGCTAATTTCGATCCCTGAGAGCTTAGTGTTTGCTCAGAAGTGCGAGCCAAAATTCGTCCATCTTAGCCCCGCGAAGGTTGAAATGTCTAAAAGAAAGTGTGGGAATGATTCCACTTCATCTTCCTATTGACAGCTGATAAAAAATGATCAGTTGAAATTCCTAGTCTCACCGCATGAATACCAATCGCACAATGGCTGGTCAGAACGCCCATCACTAGCCATCGAGAGATAACGTGTTTTAAAGTGCCCTATAAAAACATAACACAACACAACACAACACAACACAACACAACACAACACAACACAA
>NW_023458558.1:55336-62875 GCF_013731165.1 Rhagoletis pomonella
ACACAACACAACACAACACAACACAACACAACACAACACAACACAACGCAACACTGGTGTGCACGCTGGTGTGGTTGGCTGGATACGCTCTATGCTGGAAAGCAGAATCATTCAGGTTAAAAGCGGAGATAGTATACTCCGCAGGGAGGCGTACTCTCAGGAGGGGTTAAAATTGTGGCATATGCTGACGATGTAGTGGTAGCAGTCACAGGCCCCTTCCTTTCTACAGTAATTGAAATCTTAGAGGACGCACTGGGTAAACTACACACATGGGCTAAATGTAGTGGCCATAACGTTAACCCCAGCAAAACTCCTTACAAATAGAAGCAAGATACCCCAATTTCGACTTCCTTCCATAGGCGAAAAGACAATCCCCCTATTATCCAATGCAAAATATTTGGGAATCATCCTAGACACTAAGCTAAACTGGAAACATAACCTGGAAAAACGTAAAGAGAGGGCTTATATCGCATATTATACTTGCAAAAGAATCCCCAGTAGAAACTGGGGATTAAAACCGAAACTTGTGATGTGGATGCACATCACCATCATAAGGCCGATCCGTACCTATGGCGCACTAGTTTGGTGGCCAGCCTCAAGTAGACAGTACAATGTCAGTAGACTAAGTAGCTTACAAAGAGCGGATTGTTCGGGCATAACTGGATCCTGCACTTCAGAAGCACTAATGTCGTCCTCAATATGATTCCGATCGATCTATGCCTAAAGGAAATCGCGACATACTCAGCATTAAGACTCAGGGCACAGCTCAATCTTAAGTATTGGTCTAACAAAAATAAAACCACGGAGTACATGGTATAAAGCCAGGAATTTGGCTTAAATGTGGTGGTACAGTTTCCATCCAGAAAGGAATGGAGAAGGAGCCAAGCAGATGATAAGGAAGCTATCTGCATCTACACAGACGGATTCAAGATGGACTGCGGTGTGGGGGCAGGAGTATATTCTGAGGAGCTTGGTGCCAATCTGTCCCTGCGGCTGACGAATCATGCTAGCATATTTCAGGCCGAAGTCCTGGGCATATGTGAGGCCTGTAGGTTTAGGGTTGCCAAATTTTTTATGCGCGAAATCAGTACGTTAGACATTTTCATGGTAAAAAATCAGTACTTTTCAGTACATTTTTATTCAAAGCAAAATTATGAATGTAAGTATCAGATAATACTCTAACTAAACGTGTTATTCATTTTAACATGAGTGTACACAAAAGTTAATAAATTATTTTATATTTATGACATTTTTGAATAGCAAAAATGAGATCATTTCCATGATCAGCGTTTAAATAGTCAAAGAATTCTATACATTTCATTTTATGAAGTTCATTTTAAAAATCTATTATTAGAAGCCGTTTCTCTCTTTGTGCCAGGAAGCAAACTTTGTCCTTAAGATCCTTTCAGTTGCTTCGTTTGAGTGTGGTATTGAAAAAAATACAAATTTTGCAAGCTGTGGAAAAGTACCACTATTTAAGGACTTCGTCTATATTTCTTCATGGCTCAAACTAACTTTTTCAACTACGCAAAAACTTTGAAAGACTAAGAATTCGCTAAAAAGCGTATCTAACTCTATACCTTGTATGCAAAACTCTTTTGCAATGTCAGTGAAATAAGAATTGCAAATTATGGGCAAAAGCTATTCGAGGCACCTCGCAACACTCGACCAAAAACCATCAGCCTCTTTTTAAATAATTAAACCTACATTATATTATCGCAACTGGTACGTAAAGACCTGGCGATATGCCCATAAAACAATTGATATTTTTGTTGTATTAATTTCTTGGTCATATCAAAAATTATCTGAATAATTAAATTATTTTCTTCTTACTTTTCAAAGTACAGTTTAAGGAAGTTCCAACGTTATGTGAAAACCTTAAGAAATTCATCAAGTATTTTGTTTGAATTGAAAACTCATTACAAATCAGTACAAATTTTGAAAAATCAGGACATTAGCGTACTGATTGAAGAAATGAATAAAATCAGTACAAGAGCTGAAAAATCAGTACTGTACTGATAAAATCAGTACGTCTGGCAACCGTAGTAGGTTATTAAATAATAGTGCTACTAGAAAAGTAAAAGCAGTGATTTACTCAGACAGCCAGGCGGCGCTGCTAGCTATATCGTCTCCTGATACCAAGTCTAAGCTAGTCAAAGAATACAAGATGGAGCTACGCTCAGCGTCTCAGTCAATGTCTATCTCCCTTATATCAATGTCTATCTATCGTGTCTGGGTTCCCGGCCATAGGAATATAGAAGGCGACGAGAGAGCAGACAAATTGGCTAAGGCGGGAGCTTGTTTGGATGAATCGGTAGCGGTGCTACTGGGATACCCCCTCAGACAAGTACAAGCAGAGGTACACTTGTACTTTCTGAAACAGGCAAGGAGGACGTGGTCAGAGATTCAGACTTGCAAGATAGCACGTGAGCTTTGGCCTGACTATAGCAGGAAAATAACCGCATAGCTGCTAAATAGGTCGACGGTAGATGTTTTTAGGATTGTAGCGACTATCACCGACCACTGGTCGCTAGGAAAGCATGCCTATATATAGATAGAATAGGACTCCCTTACAACGAACATGCCGCAGCTGCCGGATAGAGGGCAGTGAGGAAACGGTATTATTATTGTATTAAAAAATATAATTAAATGAAATTCCGTTTAATAAAAATGTAAATGCTTTATAGTGGCGTTATTTACGATCCTTTATTAAATATTTATTCCAATTAGTAAAAAATAATAATTTTCAGAACAATGTTGACATACGAAATGAAGTAAATAAAAATCTACGAATACATATCTTGAATATTTTTAGAGCCATTTTAAATACATACGTATACAGAATTAATGCGTTAGAGAGAGATGAATATACAAGCGCAACGCTCTAATTCAGGTATACATACATATGTATATACCTGTTACTTGTCTGATATATACTCCATCGGCGAAAATAATGGCCTTTATAATTTATTTAGACACATATTTTAGCTAAATGTTATATCGTCGCCTGGATAAAAGATTGCCGCATGTTACTTTCGGCAGGTTTTGGGAAATCACGATTGAAGTTTGGGGTTTTCTCAAAATCACGACTACAGATTTTCTCCAAAGTGTCTGAGAATGCTTCTAGTTCACGGAATTCTTAAATTATCTTTTTTTTTAGTTTATTTTTAACCATTTATGAGTTAGGAAAGATTTTCTTTAATAAAATTTTGTAGTATGCGACATTTATCACAAATTTTGCAGTCACTTTGGATGATATACGCCAAAATGTGATAAAATTTTTTACTAAATTAACACTACTTTTTACTCAATCAGCCTTATCGTGAGTTTGGCCCGAACAAAATTTCGTCCGAAATTTTTTCATCCACCTGTAGTTAATACACGGAAACGAAAAGTGAAAAGGTGACCCGGTTTGGGAAAACGGAACTCACGATAAGGCTGTATATCTCGGAAACTAAAGAAGATATTCAAACACACATGACGCTATTTGAAAGATCTTGATTAGTTTAGTACGACTGCATTATTAACTTAATTTATACCAAACTACCAAAAAAATTTTAGCCAATAACTCGGCAACTAAAGGATATATCCAAAAATGGCACTTACGACAATTTTTCATCTAATCGACGATATTTGAATGTTACTCGCACAATTTCGAACCAGTATGTATATTTTCAGTGAAAAAAGTTAAGAAGTATATTCTTATGCTGAACAGATATTTTCACAGATTCACAATTTATTTGAAGTAAATCTATCAGCCTTATCACCAATTCCATGTAAATAAATCGCTCTCATAACTTAATTTGTGAATTTAGTATATTTTACAATCAACTTAAAATTACCATTTTTCTATCCATTTCTAAAATAATTTTCACAACATTAAATTGCTGCACAACAGCCTGATTGGCGAAAAAGCGTTGCCTGCAACCCTAGTTCTTTATGGGGACCACATTTTGTGGGGAAAACAGCTCAGTTTGTTTACTGGATGTACTGAGTACGGATGGGTAAATTCGATATTCGAAGCTTCGATATTCGAATTCTAATCGAATTTTAGCTCCAAAATGGCGACTTTTTGAAATCGAACTTTGTGTTGCTAAAATTCGGATAAAATCGAATTTTTCTAGAAAAAATCGAATTTCATATTTATTTCCAAAAAAAATCAACTCTTCAACTTCTTGTTTCTGACTAAATTTGCCATCACTGTGTGTGGCACTCCATTTGTCTTAGGGATGCAAGTAAAAAATATATGTTTTTCAATCTGATGCATCGAGAAAAAAAATCTGTGCCAAGAAGAAACTGTTATTATTAAATTTAAAAAAAAATTAAAAAGTACTGTTTTTGTTGATTTTTTATTTTAAATTTGTAGAGGCTTTTACGTTGGTAGCACGAAGCTTTTGCCTGAGAAGATCCCTAGTAAAATTTTCCGGAGAATAATTTTCTAGAGTACACCAATCCCCTAACGACCTTCCAAATTTGCTTTTTGCGGGATTTATTGAAGTAAGGGTCAAAATTACCCTTTTAGGCGACAGCTAATAGGTTAAAATGTTCTACGAAAATATTTCCCATGCAATTTTATTATATATGTCTTATCCTTTAATTTCGCTCAGACATATATTTTATCTATTTTTTTGAAAACTACTTAGGCCGAGACGTGAAAACTTTAGTAGGCCATGAAATAAAAATACGAGCTAACTTTCGCAAATCCACCGAGTGTTTTACTACTGAATGGGTATACTTTCAGAAAATGTTAACAAAGTCCGGGCCGGTTTGGGCTGTCCTACAGTGTAATTTGAGTTTAACTTTTTACACAGGTGAGAGTGGCACCTCAAAAATATTGCAGTTGTTGCATAGTAATTTAAGCACAACACTTCTTTAACTAAATTCGACTTTTCAAACATGTGGCACCCCTCTTAGATGTAATTAAAAAATAAAGTTTATTCAAAATCATTTCGATTAATACCCATATTGGGGTAATTTATTTATCTTATTAAATAATTTGATTTTGATTTTCTTACATACATTCATATGGCACAAAGCTAAAACCATATTACACATGTACAGGGCAAGCCCTTTCATTTGACACCTACCTCCTTTTTGAAAATCGAACGAACGATACAGATTTTATGACATGGTGTTAAATATTTAACGTAAACATCTCCGAACTCGATTAAGAAGTTTCACTTCAAAAAATGTTTGGAAAACTCGAAAAAATTCGAATTAAATCGAATTTGCACCACCAAATTTTGAATCGAATAATCGAATGGTTGGGCAATGTTCGAAATTCGGAAAAAATCGAATTTCAACCCCCCACTACCCATCCCTAGTACAGAGCTTTCACTGGAAAGGCAGTTTGAAGTTGAAAATTTGAGTTCTTTTGGCATTTACATAGGTATGTACATATAGTTCGTTCTATTTTCAAAAGTGAGGTGTCAAATCACCGGTCTTGGCCTGTAGGTGTATTTTTTGGAAACGGGTTGCCACATGTTACTAATTTTATTAAAATTATTTTATAAATGAAATAAACTAGATATTACAATATGCTTATCAATTGAAATGGTTTTGAAAATGCTTTACTTTTAAACGACACGTAGAAGGGTTGTCACATATTTAAAAAATCAAATTCATTTTAATTAAAGCAGTGGCGTAGCCAGGATTTGGCGAAGGAGGGGGTTTAAAAAAAATTTGCATGGATAACTTAAAGTTGTGATACACAATGGCTAGAGGCGTCGCACTATAGGCAAAACACGAGTTTTTGTTCAAAATCGTAGATCTTCGCTTAGAAAAGAGATAATGGAATTAAAATTTTTTTATCGTGTAGATAAATGATCATGTAATATAGGAAACTATAGAGAAGTTACAACAACAATAACTTAACCCTCAAAATACCGTCCAAAATGTCATTTTTTTTTATTTTGGATTTTGGCTCCCATTCCACTAGAAAACACTATATTTAATACACCTTAGCACTGTTTCTGAAAGATTTCTCTTTATTTTATCTTAACACTCGATTCTTGGGACATTGGATGCTGTACCCGAGAGACCAGATTGGAAAAAGAAAAGTTACCTTTAAACTCTAATAACTCGTAAACTATCAGCTTTCAAAAAAAATTTTTATAACAAAAATGGTTATACTGGTCGATATCTTTACGAAAGTGCAGCATTTAACCCTTTAGTGCAGAGTCTGTCATATATGAAACGCTTTTTAAACCTTTCAAGGCAGAGGCAAAATGGGTCTCAATATGTTTTCAACGTACTTTTTATTTATTTTGATTTTTATTTTTTATTTATTTTAATATTTTTATTTATTTTTTTTATTATTATTTTACTATGGAAAAATTTTCTACGATTAATATCTACGTCAACATGAGAAAAAGCACATTCGAAAGCATATTGAGAACCTTTTTCCTCTGCCTTGAAAGGGTTAAAAAGCGTTTCATATATGACAGACTCTGCATTAAAGGGTTAAATGCTGCATTCCATTATCTCTTTTCTAAGCGAAGATCTACGATTTTGAAAAAAACTCGTGTTTTGCCTATAGTGCAAAACATATATAGTGGGCATTATTTCATATATGTATGTACATATGTGCCATTTCTACCGTTATATATTTTTTGTCTACTCGGTTATTCCATGGGGAATTCATGCCTTATTTAAATTTAAAAAATTAAATTACTATCATTGAATATATCTGCATATTTATAAATTTACGCGTATCTATTTACATTTATTTATGTACAAGTCTACAAAAGCGATTTTTAATCATCGTTGCTTAACACATATTTTTTCAATTACTTCTTGTGTTGTAATCGGCACATCATTATGTACCGCTAACATCGTTAAACCATTCAGCCGCTCCTTAATTGTATACAAAGAAGGGACAAATAAGATAGCATATTCAACAATTGAGTAGTCCACTTGCAAAGTGCGCTATGTAATTTTTTTTAGATTTTTAGTTTTTGGTGGGTTTCATGTCCACTAACAGCAGTGAAAATTTTTTCTATATTCTGAAAAAATAGCATGAAATAGCAATGAAAGTCGTTATAATACTTATTTATACACTTCCAAATGTCTCCTCTTCGTATGTACTTAGAAAACTGCAAGAAAACGTGGTAGTTTCGGTGCCTAGTGGAAGAGGTCGCAAAAAAGAAGCAAACCAATCTTCCTAGAGGAGAGAACGCGAAAAGCTAAAAAAAGCTAGCTATGTAAAAGTTACTGTTTTAAAACTTGCAATATTAAATTTTTAAATATAAAATTTGCAAATCTACCATACTGCAATTTTAATTTTTGAATGGTATTAGGCTCCAAATTTTCAGGTAATAGCCCTGTATGCAGCTCTCAAGAAAACGGTCAAGATAAATTGCCATTATTTCGCGTGTGTGTCCAAGGAATTTTGACATTTTTGATACCTCACAGCCTGTTGCCTCACTCTTTCCTCAAGAAATAATGGCACGGGCATATATTTCTGTTGCAAACCTGGGTTGCCTTGTGCTCTTTTTTTCACAAAAAACTTTAGAAAACCGTAGTAGAAAGCGTAGTAAA
>NW_023458558.1:62975-69420 GCF_013731165.1 Rhagoletis pomonella
CAAGACTCAGAGAATACCCCTATTAAATTATAAAATCTTTAGTTATACGCACGTATCTATGGATACGTACATATGTATGCATGTGTATATATTCATATACATACATATATATGCATTCATAGCCCTGCAGAAAAAAATTATCAATTGATAAAAAATAACCCACTTGTAGTTAGTTTTTTGCGGTATTTCTATAAAATATCGCTAGCTTAGAAAAAAATCTTCCTATAGCCATTTTCTTTAACTATTTCGCAAGACTTTGAATCAAACATTTTGCGCGTTTAAAGCAAAGCAAAACTCCATAAGAATCAGAAGGATTCGATGTCGTCTTATTTTGGCCTTATCGGATTTGTGGTGCTTCTTTTGGACTTAGCAAATTTTCCTTTTATAGCTTATGAAGAGGAAAAAATAAAACAAGTACCTTTATAATTTTCGAAACGATGCGTATTCAATTTCTCTAGCCTCCTATATCAAAATATGAGTTTTCATAAAAAGTGGACTTAATAACTTTTCACTCTAAGCTAGCGATATATAACTTGTAGTTACCTACAAAAAGCTAACTTAAAACTAGTTGACAAGTATTGCAGCAGTAATGCAGGAGATTGTTATCTTTAAACGCGTTTCTATTTAAATATCCTGCACTTCGCAAATACTTTTTCGAATTGAGGGCAGATAAAAGGAAAATCGAAATTTCATATTGTCATTTTGAAGTTATGTCTGACGGAGTTCGAATATGGGACCACCTACAGCAAAATATGTAAACAAATATGAAATGTAATAAAATAAAATAAATAGAGTAAATAAATAAAAACATAAAAAAATATTTTGTTTTTCCAATTGATATTTTATGTCCAAAAGTAGTTAGTTACATCAAATGCCGAGGCAACCATCCTTGACTACATCTAATGCAGATGACTTGGCCATCGCCATAAAAATATAGTTAGCTTTCATCAAAGAAAATATACAGATAATTGTGACTTTTAGCTCCTTCCTAATCCACTTAAAGTTAGCTTATAGTTAGATACATTTCCTGCAGGGTGTTAGTAACTCTGACCGATCGGTTTACGCGCTCACTTACGCCTGCTAACTGCTTCTGGTTGTCTTGATATTTAAGACGATGCACATATGTATGTTCGTATAAGTATATATGTACATATGTGTGTGTCTATACCCAGTACGAAAGAAACTAGTTTAAATATCGATGTTCAATCAGTTTTTTGCCCACCACAACTAGTTCAAGATCTAACTTTCTTCCTTGGAACGAACTGTTGACTTTAACATGGCGATGTCCTAGGCATCAGTCAATTATCCGAATCTGCATTTGATTTCAACTACTTTAAAAGTCAGTACGTTCTTTTTGAATACGCTTTCGTTTTGCACTTCCCAGATGATTTTTCATAATTACGAAAAGCCGAAATAAAAAATTTAAAATTAAATGTTCCACCTAATAAGATTTGAATACGGACCAGCGTCCGGACTTTGCTCCGATCGGAGTAGATTTACTCCGATTTCTTTTTTAAATTTAGAATCTACTCCCTCCTCTGCTTGACCTAAAATATGCTCCGATTTACTTGTTATGTATGTATAAGGAGCCTAGCTATCTATATGGCAAGCCTATTTTCCCAAAGTCAGCTCGAACTAATGACTTGATAGTACCAAGTTACAATTATCAAACCTCCGCACGGCTATTCTTTGTCAATGCTATACGTACATGGAACTCTATTCCAATGTCCATTCGCAGTAGTCTAAATAAAAGCAACTTTAAGTTCGTTCTATATTCGTACTTTCGTTAAAACAAATATATACATCTACGTATATATTTTGCATAATTATGTGTTTCGCTATCTAAATATATATTTTTCAGCCAATATGGATAATCATTGTATTATTTTTAAGTTTGTGTTCATTATAAATCTTAGTTCTTAGAATTTTCATTATTGTTATTCTTGTGTTTATTATAAATCTTAGTTTTAAGAATTACTATTTATTTTATTTTTCTGACACTCCCTGTTACTTGTTGTACTATAAAAGATCGTAGATCTTATTGTACTATGGTTTTTTTCGCGATAAATGAAATGAAATGTTTCCATTTGCATTAAAAATATATTACAAAATAATATAGTTACTTCTTAAAGTTTTCATATAACTTATGTGGTTTTATATAGCAAGGTTTAACAGAAGTTGTCTCTTTTACTCTGTAACATTCCTTGCTGAATAACTTTTTATTTCACAAAGCGGGGGATTGATTAAGGACCTTAAAAATGTTTTGGAAGGGTGTATGTTTAGAAATATGGCAGAGTTTGTGTTATTTAGCTTTATTTTCATTGTTGTAAAGTATAACCAGCTGGTTGCTTTTGGATATAATTCATAAACCTATAGTCGAAGCATCAAAAAAAATGTTGAATCAATTTGTTGCATATTTTTTGAGTTATAGAGGTTTTAATTCAAAAAAATACCAAAAAGAAGTGAATTTTTTATGAAATTTTTAAGAGGTGAAAAATTAATTATGGCATAACCTTTGAAGCACACCATATACTGGTTTCAAATTGTATGTGCAATTAGTACTAATGTGTACACTTCAAATATAGTTGGTAACTAAAGTGTGCTTTTAAAAATAACTAAATTGCAAGTAACGAAAAGTGTGTAAATAATCCTACTTTTCACAATTTTCAAAATTTTCGGTTTACCGTGTATGTTCACTTTAAAAACTTTTAAAGCATGTATTGTATTCTACAAACAATTACGAATAATTTGATATCTTAGCAAGAGGTGTGCTTTCAGAATAAACCAACTTTTAAAGATAAAATATTCTGCGATTTTTAATGCGTAATTTTTATTACAAAAACATTTTAATTTAAGGCGCATTTGGAAAATACGTCGAAACGATCTAAATCTTTTTATAACTACTAGTCCTTACATCGTTACATATATCTGTAAAATGCTTCAAACACATTTTCTCTAGAAGTGTGTAAAAACCCTGATTTACTACTTTTAACGATGCTCCTTTTTGCAGTCAGAATATTTCTAGCGTAGTATCAAATCACCTTTTTTTCGACAAAGGTTCTGATAGTTCCTCTTACTTAATTGCAGCCTTTTGTCCAATTGGCTCCACTTTTTGAAATAGCGGTACTTGAAACTTTGCTTATTTTTTTTATTCTATAAAAAACTATCTCGAAGTCGGTTCTCTATAACTATAACGGATTGGTCGAGCCGTTGTTTTGCGTTAAAACTCCTCCAATTAAGCAGGTAAAAATTTAGTAGAGGTTCACTTTAACATAGGTTCACGCATACAATTTATTATTTAGACATGAAGTTACAGTTATAGCTCAAAAACACATATCTGAATAATCAGTTGTAGTGGAGCTATGTATATGTTAAAGTGAAGCTATTTCGATAATTTTAACACGTTCGCTACCAAGCGTATTTAAGCAGTGCGTCATCACAGACCAGGAAGGATTTTATTTGTTGTTGTCTAGTGCTGTGGGTTTTGGTTGTCATTGAGTATCTCAGAAACTCAAATCCATAATTAAAAATAATTTGTAACCTGACACATATTTGTGACGCTGCACAGTGCCGCCTAAGTGGGCAAAAATCGAAAAATTCATTATCTGCAATGTGAATTTGTTTCGTATTTTTGTAAATACAATTTATCCACAAAAAAGAATTAAACAGACATTTCCCTAAAAAATTAATTATATGCCGCCAGGAAGCCACTAAAGTCGAAAAATTTTATACTAAGAATTTTAATAAGAGCAAAGCCATGCGTAAGCTATTCATAGAAAAAAAAATGTAAAAAATATATTCTTTGAAATAAAATGTTGTTTTGGCGTTTCTTGTTTCCATATAGACAGTAGAAAATTACAGGAATTAAAATTTTGGAATAAAGTTAAACACAGGGTGTCCCTGCTGTGTTCCAAGAATAAAACAATTTTTTTAAACAAAATTTCAAAAAATACTAAATTTTAATGGGAATAAAAAATATATGTGAAAATAGGTAATTTTTTGTTATTTTATTAAATAGTACGGGCTTTTAGCTTTCAAAAGAAGAAATAAAAACTTGCTAATTTTTTGCACTTTCTGAAATAATGCTATAATATATATATATATATCCCTAATGCATAAAATAATTTTTTAATTTTTGTCAGTGCCTTGAGATCTGCATGATTCGTTCCATTTTCAAAAACGAACTGTTAAATTAAAAGGCTTGACCTGTGGACAATAGAAGGTTTATTTTTTTTAAAGAGTTGCCACCTGTTAAAAAATTAGATTGTTAAGAAATTTGACTAAAATTTTTGTATACGTTAAGTGAATTACTAAGAGAATCGAAATGTGTATAAGCTACATGTAGAGAGTTGCCACCTGTTTAAAAAATCAAATTCCACTTGAATTAAGGGAATTAGGTTATTGAAATACATAGGTATCACCATAACGGAGTCAGACGAAAGAGGTTTAAGAAGGTTTTAGCTTAAAAATATTATGAATAGGGTTACCATCTGTTTGTAAAGTCGAATTTAGTTAAACTAAAATAATAATTACGTCAAACCATAGGATTATGCCATCGTATTTGTTGTTTTATTACAAATACATACATTGTCAATCAGTGATTTGTTCTGATTACATTCCTTTTAAATTTCTGGACTCTTAAATTAACTCAGGAATGTTTTTACTCTCTACTTATAACTTGCTAAATATATTAAATTTTTTCATTTGTCTGATACTCATATTTATATACACATTTCATTTACCTTATTCCCTTAATTAAAGTGAATTTGATTTTTTAAACATGTGGCAACTCTTCTACGTGTGGTTTAGAAGTAAATTATTTTCAAAACTAGTTCAATTGATACCCATATTGTAATATCTAATTCATTTAACTTATTAAATGATTTTAATAAATTTTGTAACAGGTGGCAACCCCTTTAAAAAATAAAAAAACTTTATTGCACATCCACAGGCCAAGCACTGTCATTTGACATCTCACTTTTGAAAATAGAACGAACTATATGTAAATGCCACAAGAACCCAAACTCTTGAATCTCAAACTGCATTTGCAGTGAAATTATAAAAGCTATCCAAAAACCAATTGGATTTTTGAATTTAGCGTCCTCAATTTTACTAAGAAGCGAAATTTAATTAAATCCGTCCATATTCTATTCTTTTATATAAAAGGGAAGCACTGTGCGCTGGTCTATAGAGATATTTTTTGGCATAGACAAGGGTCACATTTACATATGTGACAGGCTAAACATCAGGGTTTTATTTAACTCAGTTTTATTCACAAATACACTGCTTACATAAAACTAAGTTTAAATGAAAATTCAGTAGCATTGCTCAATACATAGGCCAATTACTTGGCCTTTATGTACAAATTTATGTTTATTTAACGCATATAAATAGATAGATAGCTAATCAAGATTTTCAAAAACAGGTGTTTTTCTGAAAAAATTCTTAATTTCTTCAAAATGAATTTAATGATAGTCGAATAGTTTTGATTGTGTTTTCATGAGATAATCCAGTAGCTATAGCCCTGAATTTCCACTATTATATGATGGAAATGTCCAGAATTCTAATTTAAAAAGCGTTTGATAAAAAATTTCGATGGAACAAAAAAGTGAATTGTTTTTGCTAAAGAGGTAGTGGTGAAGTGTTTGAAAATAAACGAAGTGAAACACTTCGATTGAAGTGATAATGGCAGCCCTGCTTGCAACCAATTTTACCGACAATTTTTACCATTACTAAGTGACTTATAAGAATGCCTTTATAAAAAATAATAAGTTGTTGATTTTTGCTTGATCTTGGAATTTTTTAACGAGGTGTGTATAAATTCAGTGAACAAAAAATGAACATATGATCGCACGTTTAATAATATACAGAATTATTTCAAAATTTCAATTTTGTGGGAAAACGCAATCAAAGTTTAATAAAATCATACAGGTGCTATACCAAAGGACAGATGGAAGACATATATTTTCGTCATTTTTGGGTAGTTTGGTCATCTGTTTGACTGAACATATTCTCCTTATCAAATTTATTAATTGTATTATGAAACCTCCAAAAACGTAAATTTTTATTTACATCTCTATATTATTAAACATGCGATATGTATGTAAGTATGTACCAGTGGCGGATTATCGAACAAATTTTGGGACCATTGCCCCAGGGCCCCGGACTCAAGGGGGCCAATGAAAAAAAATATTCATATGATAATATGATAGATTTTTATTTATTTGCCCAACAAAATTAAACCACAACTTTTCTGCACTTGAGTGTTACGAACTTATCAATAATTTCATCAAAGTTTAATTCATCCAACAAGTTATTTTCAATGGAAAGAACTGATAGACTGTTCAAACGATCATCTCCCATAGTGTTACGCAAACAATTTTTTATCAATTTCAATTTTGATATTATAAATTACATATTTGCAATCAGTTTGATTTTCATATTT
>NW_023458558.1:69520-76145 GCF_013731165.1 Rhagoletis pomonella
CCCCCAAAAAAATTTCGCACCAGGGCCCACCAGATTGTTAATCCGCCACTGGTATGTACACACAGTTACTCCCAAAATTGCGTATACGGATTTTTTAATATTCGCAATGTTTTTCATTTTAAATATATTGTGTTAATTTCCCCAAGAGAAGAGATGGTCACATCATTAAAAGCCCGAGGGGCCCGTGAAGGGTTTAGCGGGCTGTTATGGCTGGAGGTTTTAGACCTCTTCGATGGGCCGTCGGCATCGTCTGCCGATAACTGCCTTTTGGGGGCCAGTTCCCTGGGACCTGAGGGTGTGGGTTCAGGGTTATTTAAGACACCCTTCTCCTCAGTCCGTTCACGGCTTTCAGAGAGAATGCGCCTTGCCCTTGGATACCAACATTTTTTCCAAAGGTGCTGATCAAGAAGTTAACTATTTTGATCAAACTTTACAGAATTTTCATAATATTTGCACAATGCCTGAAATTTGGATTAAGTAATGAGCTATACTTTCATTAAACAAAAATAAACTTTAAATAAACTAAAGAATAGCTAAAACTTACTAAAATGTTGCTCCCAGTTTTTATTTGGTTCCCGGTATGTATATCTCGATAACCGATTTATAAATTTGTACCAAACTCAGTACAATTATTGACCTTCGCAAAAAAAAGCTATATGTTCGAAATCGGACTAAAATTACGCCCGCTTTCCACTTCCAAAAAAAAAACGCGTAAAAAACGTGAAACCGTACGGTGCGTTGCCTCAAAACGTTGCACCACGTTGGAATTTGTATTCTAGCAGCTGAAGGAGCGTATACTAAAAAATTTCAAACATGGGCTCAAGATTAAAAAAAAAATTTTATCACAAAAAAATTCGAAGTTTGTGAGAATTGCCCACATCCTAAATTTTCTTATTGATGCATTTCATCGTTTTATGGAACAAAATATTTTTAGTTATGCCATTTTGCCTTTCAGGTGACAATATTAGGTATGTACAAACTTTTATTCCATGTGCATGCGTAGTATGTATTTTCGGTTTGCGCAAGTAAAGATATGTTGTTGCGCCTGCGCTTATTCAAATTTAATTATAGGTATACATATGTACATAATACATAGTGACGCACTCTCTTACATATATGTATATTTGGTTGTTGTAACATGTACCAATTAGTTGATTGCTCTCTACTATGGACATTGACTCTTCAGTATACATTTTGTTTACCTACATTCATATATACATATGTACATTTATATATAAATATGTATACATATCGTCACCTGAAATGAAAAAGACGTAACAAGCATCATAGTTGTAATGCAAAAGGTCATAACTAATAAAAAATTCAAAACTCACTTTTTGATTTATATGATGGATTTCATCGAATTACAACTCCCCACACCATTTCATTAAAAAAATGTAAATTTTAGTCACGACTTTTTCCATTTCCTTTACGATGTTGTTACGTCTTTTTGCATTTCAGGTGACGATATATGTATGTGTAGCAGTGTTGCCACAGAAAAATTTGTTTACGTTCCAAAAGTTCCTAAAAAACCTACCAAATTTTTTTTTGAGTTTTATTATGTCAAATTTATTACAAATGTAAATAGAAATAGGACAACTAAAAAGCTAGTTCAATAAAAACAAATTAACTGCGTAATCAATTAACTTTTCTGTACTTATTCAAATATATGTCTCTTTACAAATCCATGTTAATATTGTTATTATTATTATTACGTCAGGAATACTCGAGATGCGACCTAATAAGATCTATTGTGCTAAACCCGGCCCACAAAGCTTGCAGTACGTATCTAGAGAAAACCTTTTTGATTCAAATGGTAGTTTAACTTGCAGTGCCCTCTCAGAATGCCAGTATGAGTTCCAAGACTCTCCCGGCTAAGTTCGAAGTCTTTCGGAGTTCACCCTGGAGGAACTTATGAATCTCTTTGATTGTCTCATTCCCTTTGACTTGAATAGCTTGAAAACCTCCAAATGACCCCGAAGATCTCCATTGGGCAGCCGTAGAGCATTCCACTCGCGGTAACTTACTTGGCTTTGGGCTACCAGGCCAGTGCCGCATATGTAACAATAGTTTTTACTACCGTATTGAAAGACGGGTACACCAGTTTGGGTCATATTCGCTAAGTTTTACCATCAAGTCTACGACAGACATAAAACGCCCTTGTAGCCTTGTTGGTAACATTCGAAAGATGTTTGTTCCAATTGGTTCTTCTTTTCAAAGTTACTCCTAGATGCTGCGCCTTTTCAGAGAACTCAATTTCTGTCTCTGCCAAGGTGGCTCTAGTCAAGTTGGATATCAGTGCGTTTGTTGACAAGCGCTTTTCAGTAAATACGTAGTTTATCACAACTTTGCAGTTCAGTATAGTATATTGGCATTAATAAGGGTCAACTTACGAATCAGGTATATTTACATGTTTGCGGTCGTCGTTATACGAACGCACCGGTGAAATATTCATGTAATCAAGGTTGCTAAAATGTGTGGAGATACATATTTGCTATTTTCGCTATTAACTATTATGGTAGCGGAGCTTCAAAAAAGCTCATAAATCTAGGCAGGGAGGACCTTCGAACTCTCACTGGGTACTTCACGGGACATTGTTCCCTGCGTTATCACCTCAGTAAAATGAATCTTTCAGACACGAGCGTCTGTCGCTTCTGTGAGATGGACGAAGAAACGCCAGAACACATCCTTTGTGAATGTGTTGCTCTCGCTAGACGCAGACTCGCTCACCTAGGTGGTACAACACTTAATCCATTCGAAATATGGAACAAAAAGCCCACCGAAGTGCTAGCTTATATTAAAAGCCTTCATGTATAGGGTAAAGGGCCACGCACAATAGACCACCCTAGAGGTCGCAGTGCTCAAGGCTCATAATAATAATAATGGTAGCGGAACCTACCAAAATACAATCTAGCCTACAACCAACCAAATGAAAAAAAACGTCCCATTTTGGGTAGAAAAAGCTCACGTGTGGCAACACTGATGTGTAGTTCGTGTACCCTTGCTCCCGATTCACATTCGTGTCGATAAAAAGTAAAACAGTCACAAATATTGTTAAAAGTGGGTCGTCTGCTGCATGATGGATGAGCTGACGGTATGGCAACTTGCTTGCTAATAGTTACTAGATGGCGGAGTATTCAGTAATTTCTTTTGTTTTGATACATATGAACATACATGCATCCATGCGTATACCTAATGTGACCAACTATTTCATAGCTCAAAGAAGTACAGGTTAGGTTGGGTTAAGTTAACGCCGCGAGCCGATTACGATTACATTTTAAATGCGGCTAATTTCGATCACTGAGAGCTCAGTGTTTGTTCAGAAGTGCGAGCCAAAATGCGTCCATCTTAGCCCCGCGAAGGTTGAAATGTCTAAAAGAAAGTGTGGAAATGATTCCACTTCATCTTCCTATTGACAGCTGATAAAAAAGGATCAGTTGAAATTCCTAGTCTCACCGCATGAATAAAAAAATTAATTGAATTAAAAAAAATTTGCATGGATAACTTAAAGTTGTGATACACAATGGCTAGAGGCGTCGCACTATAGGCAAAACACGAGTTTTTTTTCAAAATCGTAGATCTTCGCTTAGAAAAGAGATAATGGAATTAAAATTTTTTTATCGTGAAGATAAATGATCATATAATATAGGAAAACTATAGAGAAGTTACAACAACAATAACTTAACCCTCAAAATACCGTTCAAAATGTCATTTATTTTTAATTTTGGATTTTGGCTCCCATTCCACTAGAAAACACTATAGGGGTATTCTCTGAGTCTTGCAAAGCCCTTGCACGGTGCACGGATTGCACGGTTTGCAAAGCTGTCCCATACGAAAACCGGTTTTTACCGTGCAATCCGTGCAATCTGCGCACCATGCAAGGGCTTTGCAAGACTCAGAGAATACCCCTTATATTTAATACACCATTAGCACTGTTTCTGAAAGATTTCTCTTTATTTTATCTTAACACTCGATTCTTGGGACATTGGATGCTGTACCCGAGAGACCACATTGGAAAAAGAAAAGCTACCTTTAAACTCTAATAACTCGAAACCTATCAGCTTTCACAAAAAAATTTATATAACAAAAATGGTTATACTGGTCGATATCTTTACGAAAGTGCAGCATTTAACCCTTTAGTGCAGAGTCTGTCATATATGAAACGCTTTTTAACCCTTTCAAGGCAGAGGCAAAATGGGTCTCAATATGTTTTCAACGTACTTTTTATTTATTTTTGTTTTTTATTTATTTTTATTTTTTATTTATTTTTATTTTTATTTTTAATATTTTTATTTATTTATTTATTTATTTTATATTATTATTTTACTATGGAAACATTTTCTATGACTAATATCTACGTCAACATGAGAAAAAGCACATTCGAAAGCATATTGAGAACCTTTTTCCTCTGCCTTGAAAGGGTTAAAAAGCGTTTCATATATGACAGACTCTGCATTAAACGGTTAAATGCTGCATTCCAATTAGTCTGTTCCAATAGCAGTCCGGTTTACAGGATTTAGTCAGAACTTACAGGAAGTCGTTCCTATTGACATAAAACCTGTAAGTGGGAACACATTTGAGAGAGTAACTGACCAACTGTTCCTAGTCAGAAGTTACAGGATTTAGTCCGGAGTTTTTTTCCTGTAAGTTCATGAAAAGTGTCAAACGATCAGCTGATTTGCATGTGCATGCAAAAACAAACAGCGGTGAAAGCAAAGTACCTTATATTTAAAAAAAAAATGGAAGTAAACAACGAAATGTTTGAATATGTATAGATTTTAATAATTATTTAGTGATATTTCAGCTAAATCAGTGTTGTACAAATGACATGTAAACAAACCGACTGACGTTTTTACAGGAAATAGTGTTTTTTGCGTTCCTATGCACTTCTGCATCTGTTCTCCTTTTACTCTCATTTGAGAGAGTAAAATTGTAGTTTAACAGTTCCACAGGTTTTAGTCCGAAGTTCAAAGGAACAGACTTATTATCTCTTTTCTAAGCGAAGATCTACGATTTTGAAAAAAACTCGTGTTTTGCCTATAGTGCAAAACATATATAGTGGGCATTCTTTCATATATGTATGTATGTGCCACTTCTACCGTTATATATTTTTTGTCTACTCGGTTATTCCCTGGGGAATTCATGCTTTATTTAAATTTAAAAAATTAAATTACTACACCATTTTAATTAATTAGTGTGTAGTCCAGTTTTGTTTTGTAGAAGTTTCGTTAGTATACACTTCAGTTTTTACACATTGAATATATCTGCATATTTATATATTTACGCGTATCTATTTACATTTATTTATGTACAAGTCTACAAAATCTTCCCTGCAAAAAATGGGACAAATCCGGGATGACTCCGGGAGCAATCGCAAAGGAGCATGCGACTAATACCACTTTTGATCTCTTTATATGGAATGAACTGATCGCTTTTCTTCGAGCATGTCCTATGAAGAGACTAATTGTTCACCTTTATACCCGAACGGGTATAAAAAGCGACTAGTCACTTTTAAAAAATAAAAATAAAAATTTGCGCCAGCTGATATTCGAACCGGGGTGCTCAGTTTTGTTAGGCGAATACTCTCTCTGTGTGCCAACGCCGCACATGAAATTTCATTGACTAAGTGCGTACATATCATTAAATCGTTAATAGTACCCGTTAGAGATGAGTTGGGGACTAATTGATCTCCAATTATACCCATAAGGGATGAGTCGAGACTAATTGACCTCCATTAGTACCCGTATGAGACTAGTTGGGACTAATTAATGCCCAATTGTACCCGATTGAGAGTAATCTCGGAATACTCTCTTTAGAGATTAGTCGCACAATTTTTTGCAGGGTTTTTACTTATAAAGCGATTTTTAATGTTCGTTGCTTAACACACATTTTTTCAATTACTTCTTGTGTTGTAATCGGCACATCATTATGTACCGCTAACATCGTTAAACCATTCAGCCGCTCCTTAATTGTATACAAAGAAGGGACACTTGCAAAGTGCGCTATGTAAATTTTTTTTCGATTTATAGTTTTTGGTGGGTTTCATGTCCACTAACAGCAGAGTGAAAATTTTTTCTATATTCTGAAAAAATAGCATGAAATGTTAACTACTCTTGTAAAAGTCGCTATAATACTTATTTATACACTTTCAAATGTCTCCTCTTCGTATGTACTGAGAAAACTGCAAGAAAACGTGGTAGTTTCGGTGCCTAGTGGAAGAGGTCGCAAAAAAGAAGCAAACCAATCTTCCTAGAGGGGCGAACGCGAAAAGCTAAAAAAGCTAGCTATGTGAAAGTTACTGTTTCAAAACTTGCAATATTAAATTTTTAAATATAAAATTTGCAAATCTACCATACTGCAATTTTAATTTTTGAATGGTATTAGGCTCCAAATTTTCAGGTAATAGCCCTGTATGCAGCTCTCAAGAAAACGGTCAAGAAAAAATTGCCATTATTTCGCATGTGTGTCCAAGGAATTTTGACATTTTTGATACCTCACAGCCTGTTGCCTCACTCTTTCCTCAAGAAATAATGGCACGGGCATATATTTCTGTTGCAAACCTGGGTTGCCTTGTGCTCTTTTTTCACAAAAAACTTTAGAAAACCGTAGTAGAAAGCGTAGTAAA
>NW_023458558.1:76245-111507 GCF_013731165.1 Rhagoletis pomonella
TTTTTTCACAAAAAACTTTAGAAAACCGTAGTAGAAAGCGTAGTAAATTTCTTAAGAACTGCGTACTGCCTTCAGGAAATTTGACTCAAGAAAATTTCTTAGCCATTTCTTGTACGTCATTTTATATGGAGTTTTTGCTTTTCTTGAGAGCTGCATACAGGCCTAATAAAAAAAGATACAGTTCCGATGTTACTTGTTGTCGTAGACGTTTTTTTTTTTTAATTTGTGGCTTACTTTTATAAAATCACATAACGCTGTTTACAAGTGGACAACTCATATATTCATTAAAAGATAATTTGTCATCCGTCTGAAAAAAAAAATTAAATCAGAAGGATAAAATAGAATTGTGTTATTAATTCAAAAGTAAATAATTGTAGTTCAATGCCGAATATATTGTTAACCGTGCAAAAGTTATTAACACAACTTTTTTTTTGAATATTGCGCTTTTTATGATTATTATTAAAAAAACAGTAAATAATGTTCTCGAGCTGAAACGAGAAAATGCAAAATGGCGTTTAATGCTGCCATAGTATGCATATTTACTCGAGGTTTGTGTAAAATTATTAATGACAAAGACGAAAAGCACTCAACCTCATATACATATACATTAGGCCGGGTCGATTTTGTATGGGGGAAAATAAAAGATTTGACCGTATTGTAATAGTAATATTATAGTGATGTCTTAGGTCTAAGCCAATTGTTATTGGCCACGAATGACTAATTTAAAACTTATCTTTAGCCCGCGCAATTGAATCAAAGTGTGTGAATTTTGAAAATGAAACTTTGGCTTGTAATATCTATGGAATGCATTAATTGTTATAAACAGGACGATATATCAAATTAAGGGTTATTAAATTTAGTACCTTACGTTCATTTATCATTTTTCAATAAGTCTACAAGTTTTTAAGATATTAGGATATAAGTTACCAAAACTATAATTTTCCCTTATAAATTTTCAATTCTTCATTACTTCAGAAACCCAGTGAAAAATATTAAAAAGTGAGACAAGATTTATTTCAAACGTTTCGGATGTTTATATCATTAAAATTACCATGGACTTGGGTCACGCCGATTTGGTCGTTTTCAAGATCGTGGTGAATGTAGTCAAACATGTATTGTCAAAGATTAGGAATCGTTTAATAAATTAATAGTAGTTTCGAGCATTATAATTAATTATAACGCCCATTTTAAGCACATTTTTCGCGGTTTCTAAATTTGCCGTTATTTGAAAGTAGGGGACGTACAATAAGTGGTTAGATATACATAAATATTTAATTCCATTATGTGAAGTGATTTAATTCCATTAGTGAAGTGACTGTAGGTAAATGCAATAGTCTTTAACATATCCTGGGAAATCCTTATGAGGAAAAGTCACTCCCTGGCACACTTTTCTGTAATCCGATTATTTTATTTAAAAGTTATTTATACAATTTAAGAGAATTTTCTTTAGCAAAAAACTGGAGATCCACTTAAGTTTTTCGATATAACTTTGGTAAATGTTACTCGATCGGTACGTAATAATTACCAAATTGAAGACGAGACTTACTGTTTCTGATTTATGATAATAATATGATGAAAATCGTTCAGATTATAAACAAATGATTTAAAAAAAAAATGTTGAACAAAATTTTTTGTAATTTTCCTATATTTGCAATTTTTATATTGTATGCATAAACATAAGTAAACTAATTAGTATTTCTAGAAGTTGTGCCTATTCAGTGTTTCCATACTCATTTGCATAAACAAAATTGTTCCAAAATGATGGAAAATAATGGATTTTCTATTAGAGCTGCGGTAATTGTTCCCAAATTTGCAAAAATTCGCAAAGTATAGCTAATATTAACAAGTAATTTTTAGCAAAAAAAAATACTTGACATCCGCATTCGCATCCGCGGATGTCTAAAATTCCACATTCGCAATATCCCTAGTATGTACATCATCAAACGCAAGAAGAATGAACAAAGCAACAATTTCATACAAAGGCCGCGCGGCGCGATCCTGGGGCGGGGAGTGCGAGCACAGCGCGGGGTGGCGAGCCAACGCGGACCGCCTCTAAAGAGACAAAATTTGTTTTTTGTATTGAAATAAGATCGTACGACTTTGTTCCTCGTACGTAAAGTCTTTGCTTATGGCTTTATTTCACTTTTCCCATAGAAATAAAACCATATGGCGTTATTTCCTATGGCTGTATTGCGCGGTGCGGTTACCGGCTATAAAATACTATGTCTAATTTTATTAACTTATAAACAAATTTGGAACTTGAATTAGAAATCATATTTTTGGACAAATTTAACAAAAACCCATAATTTTTCCTATACATACATATGTTGGAATTTGAATAAAATCATCTTGATAAAAATATTTATTAACATTTGTTATAACATGATTAATATGAATTTAAATAACTTTTTTCCAGCCGCTCCTGCCGACGCTTCATTTCCCTATTATGGTGCGAAAATTGGAGCGTTAAAAAGACTGCATCACGGCGTTTCGGGAGATGTATATGCTGTGGACTCTCGCACCCTTTTTATAAAGAACTTTAATTATGATGGCGAAGCTCCTGGTAAATAATACACATAGATATTTATATACAATATGATATAGATATCGATGGTCCTGTGCAATAACGACACAATTCAAAATTCAAAAAACAAAAACTGTGACTACTGTTAGTGGCTCTTGTCTCTAATTCTTGTCTAATCCATTTCATCCCTTTCTAAAGTAAGCAGTAAGGATTGCTAAAGTAAATACAAAAGATTAGACATAAATTCGACAAGGATTGTAGACATGAGCCACCCAACTGTAGTAACAGTTTTTATTTTTTGAATTTTGAATTGTGTCGTTATTGCACAAGACCATCGATATGTTTAAGTTATACGCCTTATGTATGCATATGTACATACATTAATAACTGTAAATATTTGAGCGATTCTTTAGTCCAGACAGAGAAAAAACTACATATGTACATAATAAAATAGAACAAAACTAATATTTATGTAAAATATCTCTATGAATTTTCTTCAAAAAGACATTAAGGGAGTTAAAGCTGAGTAGCAGTTTAGGTGCAAAGTCGCTACTTGGAAATCTAGCACGCATTTTGTTGTTGGAAACGCAAAAAACAAAACATGTGCTAGATCAGGGGTTCGTAGACTTTTAAGATAATGGAACCCTTACTAACCACATTTCATTTTATGGAACCCCACATCAAATTACTAAAAAAAAAAATATAGAACAATTTAAATATGAATAAAAACTTTTACTAGAAATAGTATACATACTTTAAATTTTTATGTGAAGAATGAAATTGTTTCACTGTTAGTAATCATTGTATAAAATAGCAGTTCGATATAATGTCTGAAAGCTGTATGCGCATTTCTGGGGTAGTTGTAAGCTGAAACCCTTTGTTGACAGAGTACGTTGTGCCAGAAGGAAGCAAAATTAAGATGGTCTTTTTAGCGACTTCATGATATTTACTCTTAACACTAACCCAAAACTCTTTCAGAGACACAGATGCAAATGTGTGTTACAATGTCGAAAACCTCTGGAAATCTATGAATGCTTCGTAAATGGATTTTTTAGCAAACCGATATTACTACTACCATCCGAAAAATAATCTGACAAAGAAAGGTGATTTACCAAGTGCTCAGTTACGACATTTTACATTTCATTTGGCAATTCGTCGCGTTCCTTGTAGGAAGTTTTTTATAACCCTTTACAGCTACAGCGACCAACAACACATGCCGGTTAGATAAAAAAACAAGCTGGCAAGCGCAAGCTCAACGCTCTTTCGCCAAAATTAATTTCGTGGAGCCCCGGTGACTTTTCTACGGAACCCTTGGGTTCCGCGGAACACACTGTAAGAAGCTCTGTGCTAGATTACTACGTAGCAACTTTACACCTAAAATGCTAAACATCGTTAGCTCCCCTATTATTTTTGAATCGAGGAGCAAAACCTACATATGTACATATCGTTACCATAATATAGAAAGGCCCTATCTCACATCGTCGCTGAAATACAAAAAGCCGCAACTAAGTAAAAATCAAAAATTCCGGTTTTGATGATTATGATGGATTTCTTCGAATTATAAGTGCCTACATAATTTTACATATGTAAGCAATAAAAAAATTTAGTTCGTTACGGCTTTTTTGTATTTCAGCGACTATATGAGTTAGGGCCTTTCTATATTAAGGTAACGGTATGCAAATAAAAGCAATTAGCAATTCTTTCGAATTGTAATTAGGTTACCTCAAAATTTTAAGTTTTTATTTGGAATGGCTTATTTTGCTTATTTAGGGTTTCCAAACTTAATTTCTACGACCATGAATATTTTAACTATTTTAATGTATAAAGCTAAGTACGGATCTCTTAAAAAATGTCAAGAAAAAAATTGCCATTCAGCAGGTTCTGCAATTCATTTCGCAGTGAATTTCAAGCCCTGCCAATTTGAATTCAAAGCAAATTAGATTTAAATTCACTCGGAAGTGAATTGCAGGAGCTGCCGTATTATTTCGTTTGTATGAATAGTAGGGTCTGCTGTTCCACAGCCTTCTGTCTCACTCTTTGCTCACGAAATAATGGATCGGCCATATATTTCTGTTGAAAACATGGGTTGCCTTGAGCTCTTCTACAAAAAACTTTAGAAAACCGTAGTAGAAAGCCTAGCATATTTCTTAAGAGCTCCGAGCTGCTTAAAAAAATTTGGCTTAATAAATATTTCTTCAGCGTTTCTTGACCTTGTCTTTTATATGGAGTTTTGACAGTTCTTTAGCTTTAGGACTGCTACTGTTAACGATAATCCTTGGATTCTCGGCTCTCATCAAATTTCCAGCGATGAAGATTCCAATATTATTTGTAGAACTAAACCAGTGATTTCTAAAGTGGTCCAGGGGGGCCCCAGGGCTCCACGCGAGACTCGACGGGGGTCTACGTTGGCGTGAAAAAAATATGGGGGTCCATGAGTTGTAAGTGGGGGTCCACGAAAAATTATCTGGTTTTGATAGTAAAGAGCCAAAATGGTTACTGGATAGCCTCTTTATTTAAATTTAATTTTTTGAGTGGTGTATAGTGCTACTGACGCTCTTCTGTACTTACCGCCACTTTGTGTTTTCTTAGGTAGGAAAGCCTTAAAGGCCACCTGCAGACTAAAAATAGCCGGATGTTGGTATAACACTGCGTGAGGCGCGGCGGAAATTGCTGGTGGCAGAGATTTAAGCACTTGTGTGATTTCAATGCTACAGGATAGTACGCCACCATTACCTTTGTCGAAGAGATTCTATAATGTTGAGTTCACTTAGACTGAATGCTGGTTTAATTGCATCACTGAGACCGGACTCACACATTGTCGAATCTTCGCTGGTGGCTCCAAAACTGACTCCAGGTCATGATCTGGGGGCTTTTTCGGAGTTAATGGGGATAAGCTTCACTTTTCTGTTGGAGAATATGCTTTCGTCTTCCAGGCTGAGGTAATTGCAATCCTCAAAGCCAAGCTGCACTTAAGGCATTGGCCAGCCCTCTAACTACGAAACCAAACCAAACTAGTTCGGCAATGCAAGTCTCGACTAAATTATGGTGGTAAACATAACGAGCTTGCTTTACTCTGGGCGTCAGGTCCCTCAGGAGTACCTGGTAATGAGATATCTGACGATTTGGCAAGAATTGACTCAGACCAGGCATTCTTCGGTCTGCAACCAGTTTTAGCACACCCACTTTCGGCCATCGAAGCAACCATCAGAAACTGGGCGAATACTTCGCTCAGCAATGACTGGGAGGCATCGAGGGGATACAGTTGGGTAAAACTCATGTTGCCTTCAGTGCCAGAAGTTTTTTGCTCTCACTGAGCAGACGACACTGCAGACAACTTGTTGGACTGCTGACTGGTCACATCATGTGGCACAAACACCTGACTCTGATAGTCCATTTGCCCATCCTGCCTTGAAAAGGATGAGATGGTGGAACACTTTTTGTGCTTCTTGCTCGCTTGGTTGTTTGTCATTGAATTTTCTAGACTCGTTCTTTTATCTATTGTCAGTTTCTGAATTAAAAGTTTGGCGTATAAAGCTTAGCTATTTTGCTAGTAGCAAGAGTATACAGGTAAAGAAAATATGCTGTCGATGTAATTGAGAAGGTGAACAGGTTTCGTTAGAAAAACTTACTGCCTAACCAGAATGATGAGGCTGTAGTATGTAGCAAGAGCTGTCAAAAGTTAAAATATTCTAAATGCTCGTAAATTTTCCACAATATGTAGCTGTGGTTATGGTGTGTTATTGCTTATGTAGCTAGCGAAATAGCTTGTAGCTGTGGTACTACATTCTGTTTAGCCAGTTATTGTTTCGTGTATAATTAATGTGACCAACCGTACTTCTTTCGGAAGTACAGTACTTCCTTTTGAGCCGTTGTACTCGTACTTCGAAGTACAATCAAATGTACTTATTTGCAATATTTTGTTCTACCCAAGGCACATTGAACAGATAGTATCAGTAGGGCAGCTGACTTGATTTTTTTTTTGTTTCAAATTATTTGGTTTCTAAAATGTCAAATATTTTTAATTCCTTCTCACACAAAATATAAATTGTCAAAATCTTTTTGCATGTGAAACCTTTTCCCATACAAAACAAGCGATTGACAAGCAAATTTTGGAACGTGGAGTTAGGTGAACGTTCCAGCACAAACGCTGATGCCTGGGCATTGCAAATAATGTATCAATGCTTCGAGATACAAACAAAAGACAGAAAGTCCCATCAGTTTTTTTTTCCAAATTTAATGTTAACTTTTTTGTATTTCACATGGTACTCTTTGATTTACAAGATTTACTTTAGATAAAAGAAGAAACAAGAAAATACACATAAATGTGGTTTGTGCTCTAATACCTGTTTGATATGCCTTGGTTCTACCTTTTAAGTTGAGTTTTCTTTAACTCTATCGTCAAATTTTAAAAGATTAGTAATCTCATTTAGTAAAGGTACTTATAGATCAACACATAAACAATGAGTTTCAATCACTTCACTTCTTTAGCGGAAAAATTTCATTATAAATGGCTAGTCAATCAAGAAGACTTAAAAGGTGTTAGAGAGTTTAGAGATTCTGTGGCGAATCTTACTTGCTCCTGTGGATATTCAGAAATGACAGTATCGATGCTATAGTAAACATTTTTTTATCCGGACAACATTAAAACCATTTCCTTATTAACAACCGTACAGTGCTTATTTTTTGGGCACGAAATTGCTCAATCCTTCAAGTGGTTTTGATTATGTACTTACATCTCGCAAAATAGTCTCTTATTGCACTGAGTCTGGGAAGAGTTCTCAACCTTCCCTAAGTCGCAAAAGAAAATTGAAATAATTCACCGGAATAGTGCTATAACTTCTACCGCTTAGACTTTGTTGCTTTTTCAATTTTTCCTAATAAACAATCGTGGTACAAAGCTCAATAAAAATATTAAAAATGAAATAATTCACATTTATCGAGAGTTTAAAACATTTAGGCAATGATTTTTTTTAAGTTAATTTTTTTTTTTATTTTTATTAAGTTGTTCCCAGCATACCACAGAGTCCGCTGGGTGCACAATTAGGACTCCCTAGGCTAGGGAGGCTGTGAAAAGAGTCCCAAAGGAGCATGACCGCAGGAGAAAAGGGCATTCTTTATACATATACTAGCAGAACCGGCGAACTTCGTCCCCCCCAAAATTAGATTTTTAATTTAAACATTTTGGTCCAACAGTTTCCCCAACAATCCACATTTACGATTTGTACTGGCACATTCATCGGCTAAGACTATAGTTTGATGGTCGTTTGCCACCTTAAATAACCGAACGAAAGTCTTATGTCCATGAGAAGTTCCCTGGTGGCAACAATGATCCGGATCTATAGTGAATGTGCACGAGAAACCTTATCTTATAGTTGGTGGCAAGTTCAAAATGAATGCGTATCCTTGTTTAACAGAAATACAATATACATACGTAAACTGAGACGAAATACATTAAAAAGTTTCGCGAAAGCAATTTAAGTGAAAAATGATATTTTTCTGTCTGGTTCTATATTAAATTCAGTTAAAAAAATAAATTTTCATTAAATTACTTTCATGAAACTGGCTTTTAAGTTATTTCGACAGGTGGTGATTTGAGATTTACCACTGCACAACTAAACCCTGGTTTCTTCGAATGGAGCTTTAACGCATAATAATATTGGCAAATCCCATCCATTCCATTGGTCAATCGTAACACACGGGAGTTCGATATACTCAATGGTGCAACAGGTCGATTTAGTCGACCTCAGCACCAGCTGGCAGCTCTTTTTTTGCAATTGGAATGCCTTTACCGATTCCAATACATGTTTTGAATATTCGCCAAATCGGATCATAAAAAAGATTTTTAGTTATAACTCAACTCCAGCGCCAACTGGCGAATTAAATTGTGAAACTAAACTATCCAGAGACCCACTCAAACACACACACAAAACTTTGTTAAAATTAGGATTTCCCTCACAAATATACCTACAGAAGAATTATATAGACATTCAAAGATAAGTAAAAGTTAGTACGATTGTACTTTTCCACGCCCCTTTTTAAAGAGCCCATTTATCTCAATGAGTATGGGATTAATTTTCATATCTCCATACGAAATGTTCCAGTACTGTACCATGAACTCTTCCAGAGATATGCAGTATGAAATTCGGCTTGTAGGTGCCACGCCCCGTTTTCCAATAGCTCCATATTTTCTCCATGACTATGCGATTGATTTCATATATCACCACACCAAGTTCCAGTACTCTACTAAGAACAATTCTAGAGATGTGCAATAAGAAAGATTCTACTTGTATGGGAGGTGCCACGCCCGTATAAAGCTCCAGTACTCTACCATGAGCACTTCCAGAGATACTTATTATGAAAAATTCGGTTTTCAAATAGTCCGAATTTTTCGTCATGAGTATGCGATTGATTTCATATATCTCCATACCAAGTTCCAGTACTCTACCATGAACATTTCCAGAGATATGGAGTGCGAAAAATTCGGTTCGTATGGGAGGTTCCACGCCCCTTTTATATATCAAGATTGTTCTTAGCCGATATCCATCCTTTGAACGTCTGCAGCAAGTGACCGAAATTAAAAAAAATCGGTTCAGCCGTTCGCGAGCTTTGCGATATATGTACATGGATGGATAAGAGCTGCCGCTTTTAATATTGCGCTCACTTAAGTACAAAAAACTAGCCAGCACGGTTTTTATGCGTAATTATATACATACCTAAATATCATGGGTATGTACATAATTATGCATATACATACAAATGTAAGTGCTAACAGCAATGTAAGTTGCTCCTTGTGGCAACATAAACGACTCTACATACATAATTGCCTACATTATTTCTCCATATACAGTTCATACATATTTGTTTTATTTTTTTTTTAACATAAGAATCAACATTAACGTTAACATTATGTATTTTATTTTTTTTTGTAGAGGTGGCACAAAGCATTGAAAGCCGATAAGTGTGGGACTTGCCTTTCGGCTCACCGCACTAAAAACCCACCCCTGCTCCGTTTCCCTCCTTCCGTGGAACAACCGCAAGGTATTACTTCGCGGAGGGGGAGCGGCCTATTGCCTTTCTATGAAGATCTGCGGAGTTGTTCCGCTTGACGCAATTTTCTTAGGATAGTGCTTGCATGACAAACAACGGACCAATTTTCTGTTGACTCAAGCATGATATCCACCAGGTTGTCAACCTTAAGTGGCCTCCCCACCTTTATGCTCAAGTCGTCCCTTTGGGTTGCGAACTGCGGACAGACGAAAAAACAATGTTCAGCGTCTTCGATTACCTGCCCTGTACAGAAAGTGCAGTACGGGTCGTCCTCGTGCGTAAATCTGTGCAAGTATGCTTTAAAGCAGCCGTGTCCGGTTAGTCTTTGAGTCAGGTAGAAGTCAACCTCTCCATGTCTTCTGTCAAGCCATTTGCTTATACTCGGAATAAGTCTATATACCCAGCGTCCGTTAGTTGAGTGGTCCCAGCGGTCTTGCCACTGCTGCAAACAATTTCGTCTCACCCTTTCTTTCTCCTGCTTTTCAAATATTGCACCTATTTCTTTTGCCACTATGTCAATAGGACAGAGACCTGCTACTACTAACGCTGCTTCCTCTGACGTTGTTCGGAAAGCGCAACATACTCTTAAGGCATAAGGTACAGTGATCTAGCTTCCCGAGCGTAAGATTTCGTCTTCAGTGCTGTTGACCAAACTGGTGCTCCATACAGCAGAATGCTTCTAACTACACTTACATATACAAGTCTGCGTTCTTGCTTAGGCCCCCTGCGTTTAGCATTAGTCTTGACAGCCTTGCTGCTAATTTTTCCGCCTTTTCGACTGCAGATTCGATATGAGCTTTAAATGTGAGCCTAGTATCGAAAACGATGCCTAAGTATTTTAGACTCTCCGTCGAGGTTATTTCGGTGCCGCATACCCTAATTTTGGCCACTTCTCGTAGCTTTCTAGTGCTGAGCAAAACTGCCTCCGTCTGCTGGTGTGCCAGCTCCAGACCTGCTTCCGTCTGGCAATCGTTTACCCGGAGGATTGCAGAGTTTGCAGCCGTTAACATTATGTATGTATGTATGCATAGGTATACATAACCCTTGCTTTGCGCTGTATTCCGTAGGAATTAAGAGCAGAGGGCGCTCTCAGCGCAGTGTTAGATCCATAGGATTTTTAAAGTCCTCCAGTTCCATTTTTAGGAAAGTATTAAAACTTTTTTTTTGCCTAAGACAGTGAGAAGCCCATCTAGAATCTATAACCGAAATTTCCAAAAAATCGGTACTGCCGATCTCGAGCTTTGCGAACAGAAAAAAACCGGCTTTCAAAATATATATTAGTATAGATATGAAAAAAGTGCACCCTTAGGACTACTTAAATTAGTAATATCGCTGCCCCAAAAAGCAAAGACTCCTATTCACCTATGATTTTGTGAGAAGGACTCCTTAAATCCTCCGATGATAACCAAGACGGAGTGTTTTCGGAGTGATCCGATAATATACCGGAAAGAAGGCTTTACGGTTTTTCAAAATGTTCTTAATTTTATTTATCCTTACTAATATTATGAGTCCCAAAATGAGTTTAATAGGTTTATTACGCTTTCATGCTTTAACTAGCCAACCGATAATCATGCAATTTAGTCCTCTGGTGTCTTTAGCCCAATTTAAAATATAGGATGGATTTAATCTCGATTGTATCATAAAGTATATCGCAAGAAATATTTGGGATAAAGTACTGGAACTTGGTATGAAGTTATGTAAAATCAATTCCACACTCATGGAGAAGGGCTGCCAACTGTATAAAAAATCAAACTCAACTCGAAATAGCGGAATTATATTTATATAATTTATTTGAAAATTATATTACAAGGATTGCCACCCGATTAAAAATTAAATTCAACCGAAATGTTTTTGATCTGCATGGAGGACGGTTGCCACCTGTTTTAGAAATCAAATTCTACTTGAATAAAGAGAATTAGATAATTGGAATATGTATCGCGATATGGATGTCAGACCAACGGAGTTTACGAAGGTTTTAGTTGGAAAATGTTTTGGAGAGGGTTGCCACCAGTTTTAAAAGTCGAATGTTAATTAATTATACTCAAATTAAAGTGTCGAACGTAAGAGTGTTTAGAAATGTTCAGCTAAAGAAAATCAACATGTGAACGCTTGTTTGAGTTACTGTGTAAGTTCTTGTACAAATATTAATATTGCTTACACAGCCCATGAATTCAATGAAAATTCAGTTATTACCATGTTTGCATCACCTCATTTTCTTGTTTTTAATTAAAATATAGCTTAAATTCAGCCGTACCGTAGCTACGACCTTTTAATAAAAATCTATTTGGCTTTTCACACGTGCTTGGTTATCAGGTTATCTGGCTAAAAATTATTATTCTGTAGTGTATTTTATTGTTGTAAACTGAATAAAAAATATAACCTGATAACCAGGCAAGTGTGACCAGCCTCTATTTATTTTATAAAAATCAAATTTTCGGGTCATAAATTTTTCAAAATACAAAACTGAGAAATTCAGCGTTATTATATAGTAAAATATCGTGGAATTTGTATCTTTCGTAAATACCAATACATGGCAGGTCAGCGTGGTTATTGTCCGATGTCAACAAGTTGCAAAGAATGCTTAAATGGGGCTAACAGTAATAAGTGTACAAAGTTTGGATGAAATCGGCTCGGCACGTACACATATTTTCTCATAAGTGCGCTTGACCACGCCCATTTAAAAAAAAAAATAAATATTAAATTTTTTGCTTAAAGTTGACTCCATACATATATCAATTTTTAGTAATTTGGCTGCAGTAGTTATTTAAGTAACAGTTTTCGCTTTGTTTTTCAAAAATACCGTTATGTGGAAGGCAAGCGCTGTTTTCATCCGATTTCACCCATTTTCATTATTTAATAACCTACCCTGGGCAAAGAAAACCAAGTGTACCAAAATTGCGAAATGTCTATTAGTTTCCGAGAAAACGAGTTTTGACCATTGCTCCATACCACTGAACCACTGTGCGCTGGTTAGGTAAAGTGCTAGACTTTTATAAAAAATATAAACAAAAAGTCATTTGACTTAATCAGCTGACCACAAGGGTACATACGACTTAGGTTTTAATTTCGCCTCAGACATTTATGTATTTTAACACACATTTTTTTGGTTTTGGCTATTAAATTATGGGAACGATTCACATATTCACATGGAATTTGTGATAAGGCTGAATATGAATAACGTGTCATATGGAATTAAGAAAAAGCACTAGTTTTTCTTTTTTATTAGTTTTTATGCAAGAAAGTTCATTTCTTCTACGAAATTAACAGACAGTTTCAGCAGCAATTTAAATGGAAAATGAGTTTTTATTTATTTTTTTATTGGCTGTAAATTTTTATAATTTATCCTTATTAATAAACTTTAAAAATATTAACATAAAATCAATAAAAATCTATGGAATTTTCATAATTTATTCGTTTTATCTCTTGGACTAGAAATTTTTCATATATGTAGGCAATCTTGTTATATGCCGAAGTGTCGGAGATAACTAGCTGAAATAATATTGTGAACTCATAATTACTTTAAAAATGTTTTAAACGAAAATATTTTTATTTATTTGAATCGTACTGGTGGTTTGATTTACATATACATAGATATGTATGTATGTATGTATGTATGTATGTGCGTGTGTGCATATGTAAATAACTAAGTAATATTAAAAATTAAATTCTTTATTCTATGTATATAGCTGCCTATTTCTATGTGGGCAACACGCCGAAACCCAGCAACGATGGAGCACAACGTCTGCGAGATGAACGTGGTGGGGACAGTGCGCTCACTCGACGATATCGTAATAAAGATGTAACACTTTCCTTGCCCGATGGTAAAACTTTGAGAGACATCAAATGGTTTTCGGTTTGGTGCGACGAGTTTGCCGTTAATTTTGGTGATGTTTCCGTACCAAGTGATTTGGACTTTCCTAGGCCGCAAAAAATTGCAGCTCTCAAAGGAGTGCATGGTGTATCCTCGGACAGCATCGTAATTGTGGATGCACAAACTCTTTTAATACCAAATTTTAGTTACGATGGAGAGGCACCAGGTGAGCCGCAAAATTTATTCTAAGTTAAATAAACACGATTGTCATACCAGTGTTGCCAAGTTTTGAATTTGAAAAAGCACTAACAGTAAAGATTGTTTCTAAAAATTAGATACAGATTCGTATAAGTAATAATTATTTATCATACATCAATTTGCAGATGCGAAATTCTGGGTAGGTCGCGGACAGCGGCCCAGTCCTCAAGGTCTTCGAATACCCGACGAAAATGGCAAAGAAAATCCACTTCGTCGATACGATCGAAAAACTATTGTGCTCACCCTACCTGACGATTTGACTATTTTCGACATAGGACACTTTGGAGTATGGTGCGAGGCTTTCACTGTCGACTTTGGCCATGTTCGTATACCCGAAGGATTGAACGTGCCACCGTCTCTGAAAATGCTTGGCATTAGCCCCCAGGTAAAAAAGCGCGTGCATGCTTTACGCTTAACTGTATAAGAAGATAGAAGGAAAAACAGTGTTGCTGCATTGCGCACTGCTTAATGTAAAGTGTTTTCTCTTCGCTTCGTTTACATTTTATTTAAAGAAATAATGATTCATGGCCCCAGAAAATGATTCTTTCAGAGCTAGCTGAAGTGAAAGTTTCCTTATGAAGACTACTAGCTGCCCTATTAACGCATAGGGCTTCGTGGCGAAGCTTAATTCATGCATGAATTTAATGTGATTATTAGGGCAACCAAAAATATGCAGTAAAACATGATTTTAAGCGCTTAGAAAATGCACGATAAAAAAGAAATATGCATAAATATGCAAGAATAATATTAAAAACATGCTTAAAATATGAATTTAAACAAATAAATAGCTCAAAGTTTTTTGTGTAAAAATCTGTGCGCAAAATTTACAAAAACACTGGTAAAAATAAAATATTACACATTCAGACGTATTCACCTACATATGTATGTATAAATATAAAAATGCAAATTTAACTTAAATATTTTTGTTCCAATAAATATTCGGATACATTTTCAGAAAGACATAATTGCCTGTTATCATGGAATACATTCCTAAACATGCAAAAGGCACAAACTTAAAGGTAGAAATTTCAGTCACTGAATATTTTTCAATCGGATGAATTGAATTACCGGATTCAATTAGGCCTATATAATTTTTTAATACAGCAAAGCCCTGTGTTTTTGCTAAAAAAGATAAAGTCAATGCTGTTGCTTCTAGTGGCCAAAAATTGTGTTTAAAAAATAAGCACAAATCCACATAAAAATTGTTTCGAAGTTAATTAAACGTTTTAACGGTAACCGCGCACAAGCGCACGCAATGTTGTCCTCAGAAATCCCTCAAAAGCTGCTTACACAGGTAACTAGTGGAAGAAAAATGAGAGATTTTATTTCGACACAATTCTGATTTCCATTTGCTTAATTTTGTTGCCGGTGAAACACAATATCGACGAACGGCGAATTTTCGCACAGTAGTGCGACGACGCCGGCAACTTTCGTCAAAAAATTTCGCTCAGTAAAACTGCTGCTATGACAAGGTACAATTAAAATTTTTCCAAACAATAAGATTATTAATTTTTAACAAAAACTAATACAGTATTTTTCAATTTCGATTTAAAAACTTGAGAATATTTAGCATATGGCCACAATGGATCGTATTTTGCCACTGCCGCCAGCGACGACGATAGAAATAAGTCTAGCGTTGCGAACAGTCGTCGGACGAAGGTCGTAGTTTGCTTTGGTTGTGTGCGTTCTCATATACAACAGTGTTTTTTAATTTTTACAGCGAACATTCGCGACAAAAAATTCGCCGTTCGTCGGCATTCTGTTTCAGCGGTTAAGAGCCCCATAAGCTAGGTAAAATTCTGACGTACGTATCCAGCACGAGAAATGTCAAATTTTTAGTTTCATCTGTCAAAATTTTATATTTTCTATCAATCGGCACAGGCCCTTAGTGTAAAGCTCTATACAAAATTTGACGAATTTTATAGGCCTTACGGGCTTGGGAATTTTTAACCACCTAATAAATAGCTGTCAAAAATCTACCATCCAGAGTAGTGTTCTATCAATTGGCACAGGCCCTATAATTAAAAAAATATTTTTTTTTTTTTATATCACCAAATTTAGCATTTATTTCTAAAATATGCAAAAAAAAAATCATTTATTGCGAAATATGCCGAAATATGCTCTAACAAATATGACTAAAACGATTTATTTTTTTACAATTAGCATTTCCTTTTTATGCATTTTGTGATACAGTATAAGAAAAAAAACATGCTCGAGCATATTTTTTTGGTTGCCCTAGTGATTATGTATTTATCATAGTATAGTTTTGGCAAATATTCGATGCAAGTACTTGGGCATTAGAGTTCTGTAGAAATTTATTCAATACGGCAAATTAATCATTTCTATTTAACATAAAAAGGAAAAGCTCGGCCAAGCACTAACAAATATCAGTGTAAGCGCCAATCTATTATTATTATTATTATTATTATTATTTTTATTTAACATAAAATGCGAATTTGGCTTTGAGTTTTCTGGAATTGGAGAGAATACACAATAAAAGTACTCACGGATGCAAAACCCTGGGAAATTGTGCAATTTATGCCTTTGCAAATAAATTGGCCAAATTAGTTATTTTCACGAAAGCAAAGAAAGTCATAATTCTCAAATTCGAGCCAAAAGGATCGAAGCATTTTCGGAACCAGTGGCCTGAAATTACCATAGAAAATAGGTGGCGTTCTTTGCGTGATTGGGTATCTTGTCACTCCAACTTTTATTTTCAAAATGTCGTTAGGGACAGGAATTTTTTTTTCATCCCAAATTGTTGTGTTTCCCGTTCGTTTGCAACTATGTACAGGTTTTCTTAAAATCTAAAAATTCCAACAAGTCATTAAAATAATATACTTACTGTCTTTTCACTAGTAGCTTTGAAAATTCATCTGCCCTTCAAGCACATTTTTTTTAACATAATTTGTTAACTGAGTACAATGGGATTCGCCCTTGACTTCATATAAGAGCGGCTCTGGTAATACGATGTCATCCAAATCCTTGCAGTTGTTTGTAAGCAGAACGGAATCTCGGAATGTAGTAGTGCAATATTTTGGTCAGTTTTGATTGCAGTATGCAGTTTTGTAGCCCCCAAGTTTCAAGTGGGTAAAAAATCCCGTTAATTTTTTTGGTTGAAGGTGTTTCGCATTTTTTCCATACAAAGTATGATCGACAATTTTGTTTTATATGGAAGACACTATCATGTACATATGTATTGTTGCCTCTGGAACGAAAGAAATTTACAAAAAAAACTCGCGCCGATTTCTAATTTTGCAACCTCAAAACAAACTTACCTCAATACCAACTTTATTTGTTAATGCGGGCCACGCACACAAAATTTAAATTTTTTGCAAAATGGTGGTTGTGAATCGTTCTTGAATCTGTATAGTGGAGTTTTAGTACAGTTTTGGCAATTTCAAAATGGGGGAATACCATTAGAAATCCAATATGCATAGGCCCCTATTATGAGTTACATTCGACCTTCGACTGTGGTCGAAAGTGCTGATGGAACGAATTTTCATTTGGTATTATGGCGCTCATTCGATGAAGACTAGCGCTATTGTGAATTTCGCTCGTTTCGGTTGTTCACAATAGTATATTTTTCACCGCTGAGAAGCATTGTTTACAAATCGAGCTAACTAAATAGTGTGCTTATATGTACATACATATGTACATATGTAAATTTGTGCAAATTAAAATGCAATAAAAAAGAAAGCGAGTTTATAAAAACGTGGTAAAAATTAGTACAACGGAGTTCTGGTTCAACGATTCGTCAGAGAATGAGAGCTTAGAAAACTGGCCAGGAGCAGAAAACGTTTAAGAGAGTTGAAGTGTAGTCTTTCGAATATATTTTGACATACAATTTATTTAAGAAATTTTGCCAACTAAATCTATTTAAAATAGGTTTGTTCCACAAGCTACTCGAAGTCACTTCGAGTTACACATACGCGTTTCACAAGTAAGTTTTAGAGTTTGTTTGGTATTCGCTGACAGTTTGAACTTTGCTCTAGTTTTTCTACAAGTAGCTTGGGGAACAAACCAAATTATTAAAACCATGATACAAAAATTTGAAGGTAATACCGCTGGGAGGCAACCTGAACATTTTTGTTTTACTTTTATTTGGCATTTGAGTTGCTCTCAAAATTTAAATTTTATAAAGTAGACAAACTTCAAAAAATAAATGATGGCCGACGAATTGAGCGAGCGGGTTTACCTTTAAATATTTGTATGATGGCAAAACCTTAACAAGGTGAAACCATTGAGAGGCAGTCTGACGTTTGCGAGCAATATAATTTTAAAATTTAAAACTCAAACTCACACACACATTCCCATTTTCAATCTCAAACAACAACAATCGTGGACAATTTCATTTATTTATTTTCAATTACCTATGATTTTAAAATGCTGGCAAACGTCAGAAAAAAAATCATAGCCGACGAATTGAGAGATTTCATGTAGGCTTTACGTGATTTCCTGCCAACGGCTTTAACCACGGTGCCCGCATTTGGCACAACGGATTAATTTTTGCACTAATCACTGCCCTGAACTGCAAGCACTTCAGTACCAATTGGCAGTATGTGGTGGACACACTTACCACCTTGGTAGGGCCGAGGCCTACCTAAACCTCTGACGATCTGTGGATCACGACATCCGGTTGCAATGCAACTCCACATTGAACCATTGCTGGTTCTACCCGCATTTAGGTATTAAACCACAGCCACCACGATACTCCCCAAAGGGGCCGTACCCATGAAACGAATTGAGAGAATGAATTTACCTTGTAATGTTCTTATCAAGGCGAAATGAATTAAAGTGGTGTTACTAGCTCAGCTGATTGTGTGTATGTGTTTCGCCGCACGGCTTCTGATATCAAATTGAAAAAGTTTGTTTGAATTTCTACACACACTCTTACAGATTTTGACAGTTTATGCCGCCAAAGCAAAAACAAAATACATGTAAATTTTTGTTTTTGTACTCCTGCTATCACCTTATATTAATTCGCCTTTGTTTTTATCATGATTAAAACTATAAACAGCTCTATGATTTTTTTACCAGAGATCGTGCCTACAGAGCAGGGTTGTTGCGAATATTATTCCGCAATAAAAGTCCATTCCGGATAATAAACCAACCGCTCATCCCAATTAAACAAGTTCGGTATCAAATGAAAGAGGACTTATTAGTTATGAATTTCTTTAGTATTAAATTATAAAAAAATATAAATAGAGGTCGTTCGTTATTTCTGTTTAAAAGCTATTTCAGTCCCCTTTCATATGATACCAAATTTGTTTAATTTGGACAGGCGGTTTGTTTATTATCCGGAAAGGACTTTTATTTCGGAATAATATTCGCAACAACCCTGCTACAGAGTATTGGGATTTAGTTTCATAAGTAAAGCCAGCTTTTCGAACGTGTTTTTTTAGTATTCACGAAGTTAGAACTGCATGAAATTAACAAAAATTGTTTAAAATCAGTTTCTAGTCGCCAGAAAGTAAGAAATTAAATGCAAAATCATACATTTTTCAAATTTTTCTAACACTTCACTATACCAACGAAAGCAAATTTCTGTTCGACAGAAAATTCGATACTCAACGTAAATTTCGGCACGCTTGCATAGGTCATAATACGAATTTCTGTTTCGATCTTCGATAGCCAACGAAGATCGAAAATCGAATGCAACTCATAATAAGGGCCATAGACTTAGTATTTCAGCCGAAATACCTTAAAAGGCTTACAATTTTATTTGTAGGCATTTATCAAGCATTGTCTTTATTCTGTTTAGGCGCCTTAAAGCAAGGACCGCAATTGTTCTGATGATTGATTTAACGGTGATAATTTAACTTTGATTCTTGGTGTCTCCGATTGACTTCACTTGACGATTTTTACCAATAACTCGACTCCAGCGCCCCCTTGCAGCTTTTTTTTGTGCAATAGTAGATATCGCCCCTACCTGGCTACGCCCATGTGCATGGTGTAAAGAGTTTTTGTTTAATACTATTAGAAGAATTAGTAAAAATACATACGTACATACATACTACGTATGTACATAAATACGTATTTATTACATGCAGAGATTGCCACAATTCCGGTAATTTTTTGCAACATCACAATTCACATGCTTAATGGCTATCGTACTCAATGCTTTCGTTTTTGGGCTTTTCTACCGAATGTGGTAGTTGTTTTTGTTGCTCTTGATATCTTAGTTTGAATGAGTTTTTGGTAGGTCTTGGTCGTGTTAGGAAATGAAAATACAGACTTGCACACTTGTACAAGTGTATACATATTTCAGAAGTATCCTAAAAACTATGTACTATGCACAAATGAGCTTTAAAATTTGGAGATTTTATGACTCATTTTAGGTGAACATCAGATTATTTGGAAATTATTTCTTGGCTATTGTTTTAATTGTGTTCTTAATTTTTGTTACGCATTTTCACGCTCACTTGGGCATTCTTAGTATATTACTGGAAATAGAATGGAATACAAATGTTAATCAATCTTCGCCAATTTCAAATCAATTTATTTTCATTTCAAATAATTTTAAATTATTTAAATAAACAGCATTGGACATTTAAGAAAATATGCGATATGAAAATGAACATCGATATGTGGTTAAATTAATCATCTTAAATTGCCCGCAAGAGTTTATATCGACCTAGTCTTCGCAGGGATGCCGACGTTCAGAACTAGAACTTAGATTGCTACAAAATTAATTGGATATGTCGATGACATTTAACATATTTTCCGCTGGTCGACAAGCAAAATCTATTTGCTTGCTGCATCTTTAACTTTGTTCCATTTAAGTGGGAAGTTTGGAATCTGTAGGCAATACATACATATCGTTTCTTTTAACAAAATATAATTCGACAGAATCAATTACCTTTTGAAGCATTTCAAGAATACAGATTTTAAAATAAGTTTCTAGTATTTATAAATATATTGATTTAAATCAACTTTATGAACTAAGTTGTTAAAAGTTTATACACTTATGTATTTAACAAAAAAAGAACGCAATTTTTTTCAAAGTTATGCACAAATTCTTTTGTGAACATCAGCTACTAACACATATTTATGTACATAAATTTAAATACCTATACATTCATATGTAAGTGCAACTTTATATTTATTACAAAATGTTAGGTTAAGAGACAGATAAACATATTGGTTTTGCTGAAGTCAATCGTAAATTCGGCAGACAAAAATTAGAGATAGAGAGGAAAGAAGGGCAATTTCTTTGCTCGATTTGGAAACACTGTGGAAAGAAAACTACTGTTAATAATTTTAGACATTATATATACATATATATATATATCGAGCCCTAACCGCCAAAATAATGTAAGCGACATTATTTTCAAAATTTTCCTTTTGATGCAAAAATGCATCTACATTCTCTAGGAATATTTCTGCATCCAAAAGAAAATTTTGAAAAAAATGTCGCTTACGTTATTTTGGCGGTTAGGGCTCGATATATGTACATATGTATGTATGTATGTATGTATGTATGATGCATACCCATATTTGAATTGGAAAACCATTAGGGGTACTCACGATCCGGTGCATACGGTGCATAGATAGCATAAATAGCATGATTGGATAATTTTGTTGTTTTTTCATGTCTTCAAACAACAACAACATTAGCCAATCATGCTATCTATGCACCATGCTAGACAGTATGCACCGGATTGTGAATACCCCTATTAATTGCTTTTGTGCATTATTAGATACATATACACATACATACATAGATATGTACATGCTATAATTAATTATTTTGAATTTTATTTCAAAATAAAAAACTAACAACTTTTATTTAAGGAATCGCGCGCTTCCTTTTAAAATTTTGTATTGCGCTAATTTTTATTTATGTAAAGCAATATGTATGCTGGAATGGAAATTGTATATATATGCATATGTATGTATCTATATATGCATATTTGTAAGTCAGTTATATAAATATATTTTTATATTCCATACAAACGTGAAAACTGTGTTTTGAATGATTTTTTTAATTTTTTGAAAATACAAAATGAAATGTGTACAGAACCAAGAGAAGTACGAAATAAATATGTACGTATGTACATACATACGAGTAGATCAGAAAAAGTTTAATTTTTTAAATAAGTAATACCCAAAACTCATAAAAATGTTACGTGCATATGTATGAGTCTACATCCATTTTTGTTGCAAAAGCCATTGCTTCATTTATCTTACTAACAATTAAAGAGTCTAGTTAAATTGTATACATACTTAGTTCAGTTCAAAATTATACAGCATATTCATTTTGTATGTTCATGCATCAAGAAATTATAAAGTTGTTCAAAAACACACAATTTTAAGAAGTAATATTTGGTACTTCTACACCCCGCTTCACTTGAAAAGATACATGAGTTTACACAAGAACCTAGCTTCATTTGGCCAGAATATGGCTTATATAGTTCGCTCTTATGTGGATTTTAATAAAACAATACGGAAAATGTACTTCCAAATTGTATTCACTGGAATAGGCACAGTGCTCATAGCAAACAAAGAACACAGAAAAACTAAGAAGATGCACAATTTCTCCAGCTTACATATTTACCTCTTCTTCGCAGGAGATTCGCCATGCTTATTCAAATAAAAATCAATTTAATTTTCTATACATATGTATGTTTTGCATTAAATTATTATTCGAATAGTACAACCAAGCTTTTTCTATGTTCTTTGTAGCAAACTTAATAAAATTGTACTTGCTACCAGCATAACTTTTGGGATATAATATTTGGCTAATGAAATCAAGAACTATTCAAAATTTCTTTGTAATTGTGGTATAGCCCTATGGCTAAAGATTTTAGAGTACCATATTCGAAATGGCTCCATTTGTCCTCCAGCAGCGGCGAAGTCGTTCCGTGGCCACTCACCGCTGGCAGTGCGCACCGAACGCATTGGCTCAACAACACCTCGATGTCGAGTGCACTTAGGTATTTTTTCAATGCGATACATGCGCTGAAAGCCGGATAAAAAACAACCTTATCAACCTTTAATTGTAATGGGTGTAAATTCATGTACCAAAACATTTGCTGGTACAAACTTGTATTGAGCGTTTAGAATGCCATTTCCAGTATCACAGAGTAAATATGGTCCAAACTGGCGCCGTTGTTTATGCAGATCCAAGATTTTTCCGGCGAGCTATTGCGAATACAATGAAACCGAAGTGTGAATAGCCCTGACCCAGCATCGTATGGTAAAAACACGGAATAGAGCTATAACAAATCGGCTGCACGGAAATTAGAAAGAGGTCGATTATGAGATCTGGTTACGGCTTTATATCGTTGTCAAATTAACCGTCTAAATGGACTTAGCAACTTTTCACTTTCAGCCAGCGACATGTTAAATATAGATTTGGAAACAGAATCAATTTTAATAAACTTTGAGTAACTTATATTATACGTTTATTCTTTTTTAATTACGTGAAATTTGTACATAAAAGTGTGCAGCAGTTTGTTTGAATTTATTTAAAACGGGAACATACCTTTTTGTCAAAAGCCTACAAAACGCTTTCAAATACAACATTTGCTTATTTGAAACTTTGAGGCGCTTAAAGCAAGTAAAGCAAAGCTCCTATTTGGCCACCCCTCATACGTTTTAGTATATTCCAAATGACTTTTGACAGTTCTCAAAGCGAAGTAAGCAAAGCAAGTCTGCATTGGGCCAGTGCCTTAAAATTTTATAAGCCTTGTAACTGCATACCAAAAATTTTATAAAAATTCTGATTAAAAATTTCAAAATTTTGATAACAATTTATGGAATTTTTCCAAATTTTGTATAAAGTTTGATTTATATGGTTTTTCAAAGCATGAATCATATTTTTATAAAAAATAACCACAAAATTTTAGCTTGAAAAACATTGTAATATTAAAAACAAAACACAATTCATCCACTTTTGACCGCCAGGTATGTACATACATGCTTTAATTTTCTTTTACATTTTCCAGTCAAGATTGAATTGTGAAGTTCTTTATGACGATTTAGCATTTGAAGTGAGGTGGGCCGTAGCCGGTGACAGCATTGTAATACAACTTATAGCCAAATTGGGTAAGTGGTAGGATAGTCATTTAAATATTTATTACCGAAAGAGATTTGAAATATTAAATCTTGTAAGCAGATATTTATTTGTAAACGTATATGTATGTACATATGTATCTCACCAAGAAAATTGATTCCCCTTCCCCAAACAAACCTAAAAGAAATAAAGTTTTGGCGAAGCCGAAACTCACAAACCCGTTTCAAGTATTCTTAACCAGTAATTGGCACACAGGGTCCAGTGGACCCTAGAGCAATTTTGCGGCAATATATTTTATATAAAAATTTTTTAAAATCGTCTTCGTGACTTCACTTCTTATTACTAGAGTTTAATTCAATAATTTCAGGCCGTTCGGAAAGCCAGTGTGACGTCAACTGTGTGATCATAGTGTGGCAAAACCAAGCTTTTTATGTGTTAAATTACTATTTGTGGCGTAGATTCTAGTATTCGTTCCATACACATTTTTAACGGCCCGATTCTGTGCACTTGATAAATTGAAAATCTTTATAATTTGTCAACTTTTTGTTATTTATCAAGGATTGGTATTCGAGCACAGAAATCAAGGCGAATACATATAAGGTGGTATCGATTCAACAAATACAACAATTACTTGTATTTTGTTTTTGCTTTTAGCGGGCCATTGTCAAATTTCAGCTATTCTTCCTCGAATGATAAAGGGCGACAGAAAATACAAACACTCTCACGTTTTCACTTACTCGCTAACCATGATTCAATAATACAAGGTTGGATAAATATTGACATTTGTGTCAATCGACTGCCTTGTAAGGTTGCATTGATATTCCGGTATATATTTAACAAAATTAATGGAATTCAAACAAATCCTTTATTCAAAGGGACTATATGAAGAATTATACAAATGGTAAAGATGCAATTGATTTAATGCATATAAATTAATCTTTTAAAAGGTATTATATTTGTTGCATTTAAAGATTGCATGTTTAATATCTTAAATTGAATTACATTTGGTTTTTTTTTTAATTTACATTTTTTAGTAATGTTTTTTACTTTTTTCTCCAATCAGTCTTGCTAATCATTATATTGGTTACATTTAAAAGTTAGATCTTCAATATCGCAATTTAATTACATTTGGTTATTTAAAAATCTAATTTTTGTGGAACGTTTTTTACTTTTTTCTACAATCAGTCTTGTTAATCATTATATCGGTTAAACTTTAAAATATGTCTTCAATACATTACATTTCGTTTTTTAAAAATGTTAATTTTTTGTAATGATGTGTACTTTTTTCTGCAATTTTCCACTTTCGCTTTGATGGAGTGGTATACTTACTTGTAAATATGCAAAGGCTACACTTGACCAACCCAAAGGCTGCAGTGGTAAAAATACATGCACCAGCAAACGTGGACGGACAGCCAAATGATCCTGACCTTCACAAGAGAATATATTTATTAATATTTGTACTACCATACGTGGATGGATACAGGGATACTAGCATTCAAAACTTACTTGCAACGGTTGCACTTGTTGTAAAACGCTACTTTTTGCCAAATAAATATGTAAATTATTGTTGTAATTCAAAATATATCCATTATTTTTGATTTTTTTGCCATACTTACTTGAATTTGCTCAATAAGAAAATGAATTTCCTCGAAACATTCGATGAAAATATCGGCAGTGTTGCCTGTTGAAGTTTTTATACGAAGACAATATTTCTCCTTGTATTTTAGTAGTAGTTTTTATAAATCAAAAAAGAAGGCAACGCAGGCTAAGTCAGAATGCGGGAGCGAGACAACTGCCACGTTATCCAACCTTGTATTATTGAATCATGCTCGATAACGAAATACAAAATATTGACAATCAAACGCTACTCACAGCTGATGAAACAACACCACCTTATATAAATTGACAGAAATCAAAAGCTCTTTTCTTGATAAATTATCAAGATTGAAAATGCTATTGACAAATTGAAATTTCATGTGAAATGTATAAATTTTGTATATTAATTAGGGCTGTGCTTTGGAAAATGCTTATTTTCTTTTTTACATTCTGTATATGAAAAAAAATTTTCGTTTTAATTTTTGAAAACAGAAACTTTGTTTTCAAAGTATCAAGGAACTTTAACTACTTTATACGTATATAAAGAGTTGAAATGTTGATTACTCATTTTACTCGAAATGTTGATTAAACATAAAGCAACTTACTCTAATATTTTTTTTTTGTTAATCAAAAATCTTGATTACTCGAGTAACTGAATTTTTGAGTAATCATAATTCCCAATTAATCGAATAATTGAGTTATTTACTTTATGATTAACTAAAATTTTGAGTAATCAATCGCACAGCCCTACTATGTACATAAATATACATATGTAGATGTATTTTTAATGACAATGTGTGGTCAAGACCAGGGACTGTAATCATTATAAGTAAAATAATTTAAACTAGTGAACCCGCATGGCGTTAAAATGCCCAAAATTTAATTTCAAAAACTTATGGCCTTATTCATAAAAAATAAAGTAGGTTTAAAGAGCTTTATAAAGTGACGTTTTCATACATTTTTCAATTTATAAACCTTTTATAAAGCTACTTTATTTTTTATGAATAAGGCTGTTAAAATTTATTCCAAATGTTAGTCAGAGTTATAAGAGATCCGAGTGCCACATTTCATCAAAACCGTACAGCCGTTTCTGAGTCGCAAAGTGCATGTTTTTATTTTCATCGAATTTTAAATCACTCTATACCGATAGCAAAAGATCTTAATTAAAAAAATAAAACTTTAACATACATCTAATGTCTCTAATTTGACTTCTCATTTATAAAATTCCTTTACTAAAGGATTCTCAAATTAAAATCTTCTTAAATCTCTTTAGTCTGACAATGTGATACACAGTTTGAATGTAACTTTTTAAACACGTGGCAACTCTCTTCAAACATTCGAAATGCTCAAACTAAAGATTTCTTAAAATTCTTTCGTTTGACTACGGTATCTTTATATTTCATATATTTTTGAATTAGTTAATTGAGTTAGCCCTTTCAAACAGATGGTAGGTAGCCCTCTTCAAAAGTATTTTCATTGTTAACTCTCCTTCGCCGGAAATTGCGATACATATTTTAATTAACTGATGAATGAAGTGGAATTTTAATTTTCAAACATGTGGCGACCCCGCTCGATACAGTTCAGAAATAAAATATTTTCAACCCCCTTCGATTCAAACCTATATTTTTATAAAATAATTTAAAGTTAACTTTCTAAAAAGGTGGCAACCCTCTTCCAACACCTCAAAAATATTCTTAGCGTTCAAACTAAATATTTCTTAACGCTCCTTCGTTTGATATGCATATTTTGATATTTCGTATAACTTGTGTATAAGTAAACTAAATTCGATAATTTAAGCAGGTGGCCGCCCTCTTCAAAATATTTTTACACCACTACTTTCTGAAACACCCTTCATTTGGTACCCATATGGTGATACATATTTCTATTACCTAATATGATTTTTTAAACTGGTGGCAACCCTCCTATAGTTGAGTTAAGAAACGAGGATTTTGCAAAATAATTTTAATGGATTTTTTAAAATGTGGCAACTCTTTTCAAAAAAGTAAAACCTCATTGCATATCTGCAGTTAACGCGTTTTAATTTGACGCCTCATTTTAGAAAATCGAACGAACGGTGCGGATTTGGTGGCATTGATTATTAAATAATTTGAATTTGATTTTTCAACAGGCGGCAACTCTTTTCGAAAAACAAAAACCAGTTCGCACATCTACAGACCAAGCGCTTTAATTTGACATCTCATTTTTGAAAATCGAGCGAACGGTACAGATCTTTTATACTGGACAAAAATTCCCTTCGCGTATTATATATCGCACACCGTCTTCAAAAGAGTCACAACTCAAAATACTACGTTCGTCATAAAATGCGAAAAAACTATTTCGTAGCACATGCTAATCATATGTATGGACAAGGGCGACTTTACCTTAGGTTTTTTAACAAATTATAACAAAAATTTGCTCCAGCTATCGCTGAAAGGTAAACAAAAGCTCTGTGTACATTTTTAGCGCATAATTTCCAAAATGCCAAATTTCGAGTTGTGACTCTTTTGAAAACGGTGTGCGATGTATAGATCAGCATTTAATCATTATTTTATGATTTCTATTTTTGCCATCATAAATAATAATTATTTTATGATTTATATTTTTTCCATCATATATAATGATTATTTTATGATATTTATTTTACCGCTCAGAGAAAAAAAATATTATTGATTTTTATTTTAAACCTAAAAGTAATGATTATTTTTTAAAGTTAAATAACCAGTAGAAATCGGTTGTATGCATTCATGAAGAATGCATGAATTAGTGTGAACAATTCATGCGTAGTCATGAATTTCCACGAATAAATTCAAATTCTAGCGAATTGCAAGCGAATGTACGTTGTCGTTGTTTTGAGTACATTTCTTGATAAATTTAAAGTGGAATTTTTGTAATATTTTCAGTCTTGTACAAAATTTTAGTGGACGGACGTGTTGTGCGATACTATTTTCAGCACAAACGGGCTTTTACAAGATATGCATTTGCATATGTAAGTGCTACTTTTTTGTATGTCCTCGTATATTGAAATGTATCAGAGAAGTAGCATTTACATATGGGGATACATATCTTGTAAGAATGCTTTAATACTGTTCCATTAATGCGTTTTTGTATGCTTGAAATATTAATACAGCCATATGCATACAGCAGTAGTACAAGTGTATGATTAGAGTACGCATACGCTGTGAGAAACCACGCGTGTTAAATGGAAATGAAGGTTCATTTATACTGGCATGTATACACAGCAGCAAGCTCATGCCACCAACAGCGATGTTGTATGCATTAAATTTCAACTGGATAGCCATAAACATACATACATATGTATACGCAACCCACTGAAATTTCGACATAAAAATGTTGGGACTTATTCCTTTTACTAGGGTGTCGCTACCTCTAACAAGAATATGTCGGGAATGTCGCTTGTGCAGCTTTTGAGTTTTTAAATAAACAATTAAATAGACAATCTCAACACGATATCGTCAAAACGAGTGTCGTCATTTACTCGAAATTTTGAGGGTGTACGAGTCAAACGGACCTCAGATTCGGATTCAGCGGGTCAAAATACATGTCGGTAGGTGGGTCTGGTTAAAAGCACTGGCTACTTTTTTGCGTACCAGTAAAATCGTTATTCTTAAGTGAAAAAATAAAACTATATTTTAATTATTATTTTTGAGCGAAAAAATAAATATCATAAAATAATCAATAATAGTGATCGAAAAATAAAAATCACATATTAATTATTGTTTTTAATTTTTATTAGTTAAACTGGAAAATTAAAAATCATTGTAGATTACAATAGGACGTACGAATACAAATAGGTGAGTATAGTTAATATTGTTTTACGACGCTTGCAAATATTGATTTTATGGTTGAAAGTTGAAATAATGATTATTTTCCATCCCTGGTCAATACACTGTGCACAGGTAATAGCACCAGAGCTTATTGTTTACAAGCGACCCGTATTTTGTTGTTGATTTTGGTCTCTAAAATGTCAAAATAGGCAAACAAAATTTAACAATTTAAAGACCAAAGGCAAGAAAGAAATCCAAAGCACTGCTCTGCTGCCACTAATTTTTCAATATCTCTTGTGTGGGGCTATAAAATTTTGTAATTGATTTTCCCAACAGATACCAACGAATACATGTCCTTCGGCGTTTCACAAAATCCTGAAAAAAGCATTATGATTGGCTCTGATGTTGTAGTAGCTTGGGTTGAGAAAGATTCTGGTAAAGGCTTTGCAGTGGACTATTACTTGGGCGATAAGTCACAATGTTCTGGTGGACTTGGAGTTTGCCCAAAAGGCAACATTCAGGTTAAAAATCTCACCCGATAATAAGAAAGTCAATTTAAACATAAAATTATTTAATCGTAGAATGAGACAAACTCAATACGTCTACTAAACGCTGCTTGGGTTAATGGATATTCTATTGTTACATTCCAACGTTCTCTGCAATCAAATAGCATGCTTGATGTCCCGATATTGGTAAATAATTCTCAGGCCATCGTATGGGGTATCGGCCCACTTAATGAACGCCACGAAGCCTCATATCATACTCATTACACACGCTTGACAACTCGTATTGATTTTGGTCGGCAACCTATTTGGAACTGTCCATCGCCCGAAGGCAACAAACCAGCTGACGAGAGTGATGAAGACGAAGTCGAAAGTGGCCAGGGTTACCCGTCGTCTACAACTTCGAGTCAAACTAGTTTGGAGTCTGAAGAAGAACATTACAATACTCCGCAGGCGCTGCAAAGTGCGAATAGGCGTCAAGAACAAGCGCATCAACGGCCTCAATCGCACTCACGTCCCGTACCTACACCGAAAGTGTCGAACACTAATGGCGCATGGGACATTCCAGCTATAGAATGCTATGAACCAGAGGATGGTGTATTTTATGCACAAATGGGTCCAACAGGTGGAAAACATGGCTACTCTGCTATAACTGGTAACATACATACATAAATCACAAATATTTAATTTACTGTATACTTATATGCTCATACCCTGCAAAAAACGTAACTAATCTGGGATGACTTCGGGATCAATCGGAAAGGTACATGCGACTATTACCAATTTGGTTCTCCGGATATAGAATGAACTATTTCTTTTTGCTTGAGTGTGTCCTACAAAGAGACTACTTGTGCACCTTTATACCCGAACGGATATGAGAAGCAATTAGTCACTTTTAAAAAATAAGAATAATAAGTTGCCACAACTGAGATTCGAACCGTGGATCTCTTTGTTGCTGAGCCAATGTATTGCATCCCAATGCCGCATGTGAAAACCTGGTGATTAAGTGCATAATATTCGGGACTAATTGAGTAGTTAATGCCCAATTGCATCCCACGGAAAGTAATCCCTGAATACACTCTTTAAAGATTAGTCGCACAATTGTTTGCAGGGCACAATGTACATCTGTATGATTATGATAAGGTGGCCGGTATTTTTAAATTTAAAATTTTATTAGATTCCACCCACAAGATTTGCTGAATATGAATGAAATAAAAAGTTATTTGTACAAAATCTGAGGTTAATGGGGTAACGGTAAGGCGGGCTCAAAGTTCATTCAAAAAGCGGTGGCTGAGTGCGAAAATCTACACAGTTCTGTAGTAACGGTTCTTTAGAAAACCATCTAATGTGAACAAAAATCTAGTCGACTCGTTTTATAGGGGGAACACATATCGCTGGCTTGGAGTGAAAAGTTGCTCAGTCAGTTCATGGTGAAATCAAATACAGGTCTAGTCAAAATGTATTTAACAAAGTGTGTTCGAATTTGACATTGCTCTCAAAAGAACTATCCTATAGTGTCAAATTGAAACCAAATATGTATTTTAAATCGTTTATTTTTTTATTTTTTGACATTGTAGTACCTTAAAAGAGAACCGCACTGAGTTGTCAATCACATCTTGTTTTTAATAAATCTTGGGTGTAGTGGCGTGTGCCTTGATGTCACACAATGCAAAGGGACCTACGTTTCTAAACGTACAGGTAGTACGCACTTCTAACCGCTACACCACAGCGGCCGCCATAATCACACATAATTTGCTACGTCCCACGAAAAAAATGGCATCAAAGCTGTGGAACTCGATTCATACGCAGTTGTTTAAGCTTAGAAAATCTTATGTTAAAATCTTCGCAATATAAGTACTTAAAAATATGGTTTCGCAACTGTCTAGTCTCATCTGAATTTAGCGAAGTTTTGAACAAATGGATTTGTATACAAATTACCTAGATTTATAGATATAATCGAAGTAGTACTTCAATTGCCCTTTTTCTCTTCCATATTTATGGAATGCAATAAAAGTTAAGTGTCACAATCTTTAATTCGTTGAACACTTTTGAGCACCCTGCTAATCGCGAGTCTACTATATGTATGTATATAATTATGTACACGAACTTTGGTTTTAGGATTTAATATTATCCAATTGACCTGAAATTTTGTAGTACTAATTTTTCTATGAATTTCTACTAATTTATTAATTAAAATTGTTAAATATTGGCCACTCTAATGCATATACATATATATTTATCTACATTCATAAGTCGAGCTCAAAATAAAACCGACGAATATCGTAACTAATATCAAAATATCTCAGTCGGTAAAGGTTGGATTTCAAATAAAAAGCTAATTGATTTATCTATCTAATTATAAATAAGCAAAAATCAAAAGGGCAATCCATCTAAACGCGTAAAAGCCTCGTAACCACGTAAACCTCGTAAACTTACTTAATTTTGTAGGGAAAATCGGTTCATTTACGCGGTTACGAGGTTACTTACACATACATATAACATACTTTGATAGATATGGTAATGTAAATGGTGATTGCATTTGCATTCGCTTTTCGCTAGTTTTGCGATTTTAGATAATAACTTCGCAATTTTTACTGGAATAATTTATGCTAGATTAAAAACGAAACACTAATAATAACTAAAAATGAGTTGATAATAGTAAAAGTGAGGGCATAACCACTGAATTTTAACACGACCGATGTCCTACGAAATTCGTATCTTACCAATTCGCATATTTATCTAAAAAATACGAATTCATCATTTGTGTGCATACCCGCTTTTTCGGTAGGAAGTTTAGATGCGTATTACCGAACCATACGATAACATTTCTTCCTTCAAACCTTTTTCAGAGGTGAAACTTTTTGCTGGTAAGGTGATATTCGTCGTTTTTGTTCTGAGTTTCAACTAAAACACATGTTTATTTATGTAAATATTTGTGCATTTTGTAGGCCACGTTGGTTGGGGTATATCATGGTATATTAACGGTTTATTAATTCCTGAAATTCACGTTGTTCGCGGCAAAACCTATACGTTTGTGGTTGAAGGAGGTATAGATGCGGATATACCTGCGAAATACCATCCATTCTATATCACCGATGACCCTGTGGGTGGCTATGAACATAAACTAGAGGAAGAAAAAAAGGTGAGTTTAAACCACTTTTATATTCATATCAGCCCTTCAAACACAAATTTTGTTCTGAAAAAATGTGTTTGAAGGGCAGATAAGTTTTAAAACCTACATAAAAAAAAACGGCACAAAATGAGTTTGAAAATGACAGCGGTTTAGAAATCTGTTCAATTTTTTATGAAATCATGGGGCGTATTCTCGTTTTCGTACGCATCGAAAATATTGAAATTTACCTATAATCTTCTATACAAAAATTTCAAAAGCATACGCCTCATATTAAAAAGTTCTTTTCATGAGCGGTTATCATTGTAGGTTGATCAATTTAAGCCAGTAGTTACATCTACTAGCGATTCTATTTTGATTTTTAGTTTATTCATCATTGGGCCCGTTTCCAAGACGTAGCTGTAGCTAAACTGTTGAGTGTTTGTTTAAGAAACGCACATTTGAGTAGTTCCACTCAGCTCAACGGTTGGCAAGTTTACGCCATTTTTTCCATCATAAAATTATTTCGCTACATGAAGTCAACAATTTATATATGTAAAACAAAAATGATGTTTCCCTTCCGTCAGTTTTCATAGAAAATCAAATAAAAAATAATTTGTCTGTAAATTGCTGGCGAAACTGGCTGTTAATAAAATAAAATACACGTACAAATACATACATATATTAAAAATTAAATAAGAAAAACTCCATTATAAATCCTGTGCTCTCCATGTTTTTGGCTTAATATTTTTTTTATTTTTGTGCGGTTTTATTTAATTTTGCTTATTTACAAATGGTTTGGCAGTTTATGTATCATGCCGTTTCTAAGACGTAACTGTTGAACTCAACAGTTGACAGCATTTCAGCAACAGTTGAGGTAAACAGTTGCGTCTTAGAAACGGTTTGATACATAAATGCGCCCAATGAAATTTTATTTTTATTTTTCGAGCTAAATAATTTTATTTTTTTTTTGTTTTGGACATTTTTTATCTTCCAATTAATTTAACTTAAAAGGCCATACAGACGAATCCAACCGAAATTTCAATCAGAATTATTTTAATTTTTTATGGTTAAAGACGAAAAATATTAATCTTCAGAGACTATAACAGAACATTGAAAGAAAACTATGAGTCGAGAGAGTTTTTTGCAAAGCTTAGCCATGGTTTTTAAATTATAATTTAAAAAATAATGATTATCTTTCATCCCTGACTATTTTATGTTGTATAGAATTTTTTTTTTTTTTTTTATAAGGCAGAATTTAGAAAGAATATCTCAAGCGATTTTTCATTTCGATTGAAAAGTTAGCTATTAATTTACTTTTCACTGAACAGTTATTATTATTTTCTTCGACTTACAGGGTGTACGCATATTCGCTGGTGTGCATCGTTCTCGTTCTGGGCAATTGACGCCAACTGGGGTTGGTCGTCTCTGCAACTGGACACCGGATGTTGATGGCCCCTTGGCTGATGATTTTCAATCATTTGGGGCCTATCAACGTACATTGACTTTAAAATGTGATCCCGGTGAACCCGGCGTTATTACTTGGACTCCGGACCATAATACACCAGATACTGTTTATTACCAGTGCTTCACTCATCGTTATTTGGGATGGAAGATTCACGTACATGATTTCTGCGATGATTCACGTTTCATTGCATCGGCATCGAAGAAATACGAAGTTCGCGTACCATATCACGCTCCCGGCGATGGCGATGATATCGCTGCTGAGGCATCAATTCGTCACGAAACAAAGGTCAGCCCCAACGATAATTTTTTATTGAAGCACCAAACAGATTTGATTAAAAATCATAATATGAATGGAACACCGCCAAAATTGACATTTGAAATAACAAAATCATCGGAAATTACTAAACTGATTTCAGATGGAATCCGGGCTGCAGAAGCTCTCGAGGAGAGCATACTAAGGAACACCAACAACCACAACCGAAATGTCAACAACAATAAGAATATAAACCATATTGCTGCTAAGGTCCCGATGCGAGGTTTACCTACCAATAAACAACAAGAGCAACTGTCAAATCCGAGTCCGACAGCAAGTATCCAAATGAATGACATAGAAGCTGCTCAAGGACAAATATCGTTCGAACCACGTATTACCACATCCGTACCGGAAACATTACATGGAGAAAATCATATCCAATCATATCACAAAACTCCACAATCATTGTTACACATTAACTCTAAAAAAATATTATCGTCCACATTATCATCAACACCTCTTCATCATCATATGCATCACCATTCACATCACCATCTAAATAATCTTACTAATATTGCATTGCAATCACAGAAAACAATAGGTCTCTCAGAGTTTCTCCGCCCACCACATAATGCAGCTCTTTTTCATCCAGTCAAATTACCAGGACGTCGACCATACATTGGACCAATAAAGAAGGTGCCAGCCACCAGGACTGTACTTCCGCAACAGTTACACCGCATACCACATCCTCCCATACAGCCCATACCACAACCTTCTGTTATAGTCAGTCACTATCACAAGCCGGTGCCGAGCCTGCTGAAACCATTTATCAAAGAAAACCCACTTCCAATTCAACCTATAGCAGCGTCCGTATTATTGCTGGGTCAA
>NW_023458558.1:116507-126175 GCF_013731165.1 Rhagoletis pomonella
TGGCTACCCTGGTTGACTCTCTGTTTGTTTTCACCACACATTTTTGGAGATTTTTTTTTTACTCTCCTATTGAATACCAGTGTTGCCAGGTCCCCGGCATGAGAAAACGTCCCTCTTGGTCTGAAAAAACGTCATTTTCTATCCCAAAATGTCTTTTCAATGTATGCACACAGAATTGTTCTTATTAAACTTTTATTGTATACAAACCTTACCAGCAATTGGAAGAGAATTTTATGGCCTATCGCCCGGATGTCACTGTTGGAAGTTATAAAAGCGATAGTAACTCATTTCACAAAGACAAAAAACATTTCTGTCGTTTTTCTATCTTCTTAAGAGGTGCTCGGACTCTTTGAAGTTTTAAAAATTAACAAGGCAAATATTGAAAGTTCAATCAAGTAAAATTATATTTTTGTATTCAAAATTTTTTTATAATATCGAATAGCAAATAATAAAATTACGTTTAAATTTTAAACAGTGCGTTATTCGATTTATTATATTAATGCCTTTTTACCATACATTTTTGGAACTGATTTTTAAAATGTTTAGTTGAAATTTCATAAAATATAAGTGCGTTTGAGCTAGCAATCTAACCCGAAAGCAGGATGAAAAATGCGTAAGCAACTCTGCGGCTGTGGTTGCAAGCTCAGAGGTACCCAAAAAATCATATTAACCCTGGGATTCAGTAATTCAGTCTCATCTCAAGTCACTAAATTTGAGATTAGCAATTAGTGACTAGTTTTGTGACTTGCGATGATTTGGGTATTCATAAGGAGAGAGTCACAAAAAGTTCACCAAAAATGTGTGGTTAAAGCAAACACAGACAATCAACTGAGTCCGGGTTCAAGTCCTCCTCGGCCGTAGAGGATTTTTTATTTTATTTTTAGTTTTAGTTTTTTTTAGTTGTGAGCAAAATTTTGTGAGATTTCATGTGAGGTCTATTTTGTGAGGTTATTCTTGCCCACACCTTATAAGAAAAAAGCTCAACCAAATCACCACACGAGGTGAAAAGCATTTTGCTGTCTAACAGCTGTTTCGTAAATAAAATAAATACAAAAGATGGATGCTGAACAACAGGAAAAGTAAATATTTTTGTAATTTATTTATTTTTTTGATAATTACTGACATTATTTATTTCCTAGGCGAATTCAAAAAGGAATAAAGCAGGAGTAGCTCCAGTCCTTCACACAGTTTGCAATCCACAACTTAGTGCAAAAGTTTGTATGGAAATTAAATCTTATGCCTGCTCTAACTCTTCCGAAACTGCCGAAAAAAACAAGCAATAACTATGCCATTACTGAATATACTTTTAGTTAAAAAAAAATAACACAGACACTGATAGCGAACGAAAATTAACAAAACATTTGCTCATTAAAAATCGGCTGTTTTTCCTCTTGTGAAGGTCCCATTCGTACATCATAAATTTTCTCACAATCATGAGCGTATGAGCTTTCGAATTTACGCCAGCATAGGGATAACCTCACAATAGTCAGAAACCTCACAATAGTGAGTGGTGATTTTTGTGAGGGCAACAGAATAGTGCTATTCGTCTCTTGGATCGCAGCTATTCCATGTCTTCCCATGAAGACAGTTATCTCCTCGATCTTGCTCTGGAGTCCGTTACAGTTAAATTGTAGCACCTTTGTGTGCCTTGGGAGACCAATAGGGATGTGTGGAGCTAAGGAGTTGTGTTGCCTGCCGGCTCCCTGCTGTGTGTGCTGCAAAAGGGGGTGCTGCCTTGTGGTGGTGGTTGGCGGTGTCGCGGGGGAGGTATGCGACTGGGCAGCACAGCAGGGGTCCACATAGTAACTCGTCCAATCTAAAGTGGCACCAGCCAAGGCAGGAGTTGCACTTGACTGATGTCACGTTACGGTATATTCTGGACTGACAAACCGAGCAGATTGTCGGAGGGACTAGGAGTTGCCGGCGGCGGTGTGTGGGTGCTATTGTGTTTGTCTGTGTGTCTATTGTTGTGTTGTGTCGTGTCATTCCCACGACAGCCGGTTCTACGTAACGGAATGACTCGGGTTTTACCCGACCAAGGGCTGTTGTTTCGGCGATCTAGCCCCGTTTAGGTCGTAGAGTAGAAACATTTTTTATTTTGACGGAAAAAACAAATTTGGCCTGAAAAGCTTGAACCTTCTCTTTTGGCCCCATTTTACAAATGAAAAAGTATGCTGCCAAATGCCCAGTTAACAAAACTCAATTTCGCTTGCGAGATAAAAAAGCAGAACGTAAGCGAGATTTGCAAGCATGCAAAGATGGCGTATGTCCTTAAGCCTTGCGCACATGGTGAAAGAAATACAGAAGGTGGCGCTGATTGTGATACCGCTAACGCTCTCTTGAAAATTTTGATAGAAATATGTCGTCATTTGAGATTTTGTGTATTGCCTGTGTAATATACATATACATTTGGGGCCGGTTAATCAATGTCTGATTAACACTAATCTGCGGTTTAACATCTTTATCGACGTGTTCGACTCCATGCATACAACAGGTAACGTCGATAACTATGTTTAACCGCAGATTAGAGCGAATTTCACATCAATCATCTTGTATTATCAGCATTGCCAGGTTGAAGTTTTTAACGTCATTTGGACGTTTTTTGTATTCTGTTGACGTTTTTGTGTAAAAAATTACGTTTTTTAACTTCTCAGTAATTTTTCTTTGTTACTAACGGCCGGTTGCTCAAAGCCTGGTTGCCACTAATCCCCGGTTAAACATCGTTATCGACGTTACCGACACCATGTTATATACATGGATACGAAAACGTCGATGTCAACCGATGATTAGTGTCAACCAGGTTTTGAGCAACCGGCCCTAAATCTTGTAAGTAGAACTGATTTTGAATTATTTTCTTAATAAATCTTTACAATCGACGTTTTTGACACCATGCTTATAACACGTGATCGATAAAGCAGTCGTTGTATTTAACCGGAGCTTCTACCTCTGATTTGTGCAAATCAGACATTGAACAACCGGCCCTAAATATAAAAAGTCCGTGCACTGGTTGCTATGTTGACTGATGAAAACGTGCGGATATATGGTCAAACAGGGAAATTTGAGCAAAATTGTCGATTTTGATCGACAGTGAGTACAACGCTTGAGAAATACAAAAAAGTCACTAGGGACGTGAGTGGCAAAAATACATCGATGTTTTTCTTTGATTCGATTCATCGAAATGTACATTGATATTTTTCGATGCATCGAAGGGCATACATCGATGCATCGATTTGCATAGGATTTTTCAGATAATGTTTCACAACAAAATATATTATTAGCAAAATTGTAGAAAATCTGAAATAAATCACTGCAACTGAGCTAATTATGTTTCTAATGGAACTTCTTGCAGCCATTTAAATTTTGGCTAAAGTCGCTTCTTTTTTTTTGATCAATTGAAAACCTGGAATGATGGATCAATGTACCGTAGATGTCAGTTTTCAAAAAACATCGATACATCGATGCATCGATACATCGACTATTTATACATTGAGTGGAAAATTTTCGATGCATCGATGTTTTTCCGACATTCTTAAAAGTCACGTGTGAAGCAAAATGGAAGTTAATAAGTTTAATCATTCGGTGAAAGTGCCTACACAATACAAAAGAACTGCAGCAGTTTTAAAATCTGCGTTGGATCGTAAAAAATCACTGAAGTCACTAATTTTTGAAGAGAAACATGTGGTAAATTGAAAAATGTGCATCTAATGTTTTTTTAGTGATACAAATTAATTTCTTTTGATAGCGCATGCGAGGCATGCAAGCGGTGTTAAAGCAATATATTGACAACCGAGTGGCCATTGACAACGCCATTGAACAGACAAGGCTTTTAGAAGACAACCCACGTTTATGTCCTTTCCTCTGCAAGATTCTCGTAACAGAACTAATTTTCGGACGGAAAACGTTAAACGGTGAAAGTAAACCCGTACATACTGTTCGCAATTATCGGGAAAAACTTTTTGAAATATTGGGTGCTTCTGTTAATGAATCAAGGGAAACTAAAGGCAAGGCTGTAAAGAATTCTACAGAAGGGATAAATAACACAGAATGAATAAAAGCAAACTGAATGTGACTAAAGTTTTATCGGTAGACACTGAGCGAAAGTTGCAAAACGAAGACAAAAGACGTGCTTCTCCTGAGGTGGTGGATGGTCACACTAAAGCAGTTGGCTTGCCATTGCTGAAAGACAGTAGCACAATAACATTTTTGTGGTTGATGGTCTTCAGTATTTTGATGTTTACGTTTCCTTTCGTAGCATTCTATGGTGTCCGCTCATGGCTGCGTGAATCATTTGAAATCTCCGATTTTTATATAAATTGCTGGGCTGTGCTCTCTTCAGTACTTGTTGTAAATGCTATTATTTGTTTATACGTTTTCAAAGCAATACTTGAGGAGAACACAAGCGATTCAATTCCGGAAAGTGAAATTAAGAAGCGGGATTAACTGCATTACTATTAGCATGCATAGTGCATTCAATTTGTTTCATTTCAACATATTGACGAATAAAAATGACTTGAAAAGATATTATATTAATATGTATTATTTTTGGCCTAAATTCCTTAGTTTTGAAGCCTCGCTATGTACGTGTTAATACAAATTTGGTCAGCTTGGCTGAAGTCTTTGAAATGTTGGCGAATGAGCAATGGCGTCGAAAAGAAAAGTCCGACTTTGAATCTTATAATGATTTCTTAGCCGCTATCGCTTCACTTGGGGAGGATGAATACATAGAGGATATACATTTAGACGACCTTTTGATATTCCACTCTAAACAGAAGCATTACTGGGCGTGCCATCAGTTTGTCAAAGATAAAAAATTAATGCTTCAGGATAAAGTAAGCCATCAAAGAGTCGTTGCTTTTTATAAATTTCTAGATAAAACATTTGACTTTCAGGGTACTTGCCTGGTAGCGGAGCTCCTGCGCCCACCACCCGGTTCCATTGTACTTGACTTGTGTGCAGCACCGGGAATGAAAACAATACATGTTAGTAATGTTATGAAAAACAAAGGGACTATTTACGCTATTGAGCAGAGCTCAGATCGCTACCGACTACTATGTAACATGACTCAATCTGCCGGCTGTGAAATAGTCAACTGCATTCATGCGGACGCATTAGCTATTGGTAAAGTTAAATATATTTATGTACTTAGGTGTCTGGTAAATATTAAGATTTTAAACTCCAGATAGCACCCAATGCCCAGGCGTTGAGTACATACTCGTGGATCCATCATGCTCCGGTTCTGGTATGCAAAACCGGATGTCGTTAGATCCAGATGAAAAAGATCCTAGACGCTTGAAACAGCTAGCTGGTTTACAAATCAAAATGCTATCGCATGCCTTAAGTGCATTTCCAAATGTGAAACGCATTGCATACTCTACATGTTCTCTATTTGAAGAAGAGAATGAACAAGTTAAGTGGAATTGAACACAGCTTTTGAACACTAATATTTACGATTTTTACTTAGGTGGTTCAGCGTTGCCTTCAATTAAATCCACAATTCAAGTTGCTAAGTGGTAAGAAAGCCTTGCGCAATAAATGGAATCATGTCGGTAATGCTTCCTATAAGAAGATTGGTAAAAATTGTCTTTACACCAGGCCAGACCAGGACCACGCTGACGGAATATTCATAGCAATATTTGAAAAACAACGCATAGACGATGATACAGAGTAATATCTTCAAATGAATTCATGCAATTAAAATATTATTTTTCTAAAATGTGAATGGAAATGTATACATATGTATATATGAATGTATGTAAGGGGGGATCCATCTAGACCTTTGTTGTTTTAATTTTAAATAAAACACTTAAAACTGGATGTCAGAATCTTTATTTTTACCCAAAAGAACAATCTCTGACATTAATATTAAGTTAGAAGACAAAAAATCGACTGTATTTTGAAGCCACTTGAATCTCACCATATTTTACTCAAATTTAATTCGAAATTTCGATGACAATTATTGAATATTTCTAACTTTAGTACCAAGTTCGAAATGTGGGTTTATATGGTTTTCGTTATATAATAATCTAAACTTTTATAAAAGAATATCATACTAAATAAACAAAACTGGCCAAAATGTCGTTGGCTTAGTGTCCGGACCTGTTTTTTTCGTGGCGCCCTGAATACAGTCAAACTTCCATATATTTCGAAACCCTGCATCTGTGGACCGATTTAGATTATATTGATAATATATAAGCGACAAATTATCGAAAACAATTTTCTTTTTCAAATAGGTTACAAATACTAGTTACAACTTCCTACAAAATCAGTCTTTTGGCCCTATTCATAAAAAATAAAGTAGGTTTAAAGAGCTTTATAAATTGACGTTTTCATACATTTTTCAATTTATAAACGTTTTATAAGGCTACTTAATTTTTATGAATAAGGCCATTTGAATATATACCGTTACGAAAAAGAGCAAAATGAATTTTATCGTTGCTTTGTTTTACAATTTCTCGTTCCTACAATTTTATCGTAAGCGACACTGTATGTACACAACTTTATTGTAAATAGCAGTTTGAACCATGATACAAAGCAATATAATAGGATAATTTAATCTCAACCGCGCAAACATATTCCCCAGCAAACATTAGGGAGACATAAATGAGTATTTAAGGAGTCCTATTTCGGAGCCATTACGATCATAATGAGCTCATTTAAGAGTCCGATATGAGGGTATTTCCCTTCCTCCGAAGGTCGACTTATTTATATATTTAAACGCCAATCGGCTTTATACATAATTAAATAATTGACTAAACAAGTAATAACAAACGTGTGTGGTTGTGGTCGCTTTAACAGAAAAAATCAAAACGATATGAAATGATATTGCAATGTAACATATAACATATAATTCAGTGAATTGACTTTAATTTATATTTTAAGCTAGAGCGAGACCCTCAAAAGAAATTTACATTCGGTGCATGTTGGTTGACAAGGTTCGCTATCCTGTTGTATGGACCAAAGGCGACGTAGTTCCTATTTGCCTGCACGACATCTAGTAGCCTTCTAGTTCGGAGATCAGCTCTAGAGGGTAATAAATCTGAACTGCTCCAGTATTTCTGGTGAGTCAGTCAGCGCATTGACGACTTTGTAAAAGAACGATAGATCCGTCATTTGCCTTCTGCTACATACAGTTTTAATGCTGTTCCTGAGATATACATCATTGACGTCCATTATGCTTTCGACGCGCGAGTGATACAGCAAAAACTTGCAGAACTTTCGTTGAAACTTTTCAACGTTGTTGGCTTGTTTTTTCGGTTTATTGGGCCCAGGCAATGGAACCATATTCTAGTATTGGTTGGACGAAGGTCGAGAAGAGTCTGACGAGGGTTTTTACATCATCGAATTCCTTGCCAAATGATATGTGGTTGATGTGATCAGAAAAAGACAGTTTATCGTCAATCATCACCCCCAAGTCCATTATGGTACTGACTATCTGTACACGTTGGCCGCACAGATAATAGTTGGCGAGCATTCGATTATGACGTCGGGAGAGTCCCATTACCGCACACTTTTTTATATTCAGTTGCAGTTTATTCATCGCACTCCACTCTTCTAGTTCCGAGATATCCTCCTGAAGAGCCTCCATGCCGTGATTGTTACCTATTGCTCTGAATAGTTTCATATCATCGGCATATAACAAGTACTCGGATTTAAGTTTAACACCTATGTCATTTATAAATATGCTGAACAGAACTGGTCCCAGATGAGATCCTTGTGGTACACAATTGCCATTATGCAATTACAGCTGCAATCACTAAGTGCAGCGTGGTTCGTGTAGTGGTGTCTTTTTGGAAACTCTTGCTTTGCCAACGGGTTATAAGATTTAAAAACAAATCAGAAAGATGAAAAACCGATACCTAGCGTTGCTTATATTTCTATTGTATGCTCTAGTATAGAAAAAATTGCTACTGAATTCGAAATTGCCATCTTAACTCCATCCATATGGATTCACACTTTTGAAATTATTTCATTTTACCGTTTATCTTTCGAATTGTTTATAAGATTTTGGTTTGTCACTTTTACTTATTTATAACCACAATGTTCATAACTTTTGCACTTCAGCCTTCTTTTTATAAAATGGCAGTCTTTGATTTTAATCTCTAGATTAAAGGTTTTTGTTCAGCAATTTTTTCCCCAATAACTAGGTTTAAAACACTCCACGAGTCGAGAAATATAACTGATTTCGAAATTCGCCAAAGCATTCATAATATAAAGATTTTGACACTGGTCAAGGATTAAAAATTAAATTTTTTCTTTCTTTAAAAAACGTCAAAAACACTAAATAGTGGCGGCCGCTGTGGTGTTGTGGTAAGCAGTGCGCGCTTCCACTCCGCAGGGCCTGGGTTCAAGCAACATCCATCGCAAAAAAATGTAGAAAAAGGTTTTTTCTTAACAACGGTCGCCCCTCGGCAGGCAATGGCAAACCTCCGAGTGTAATTCTGCCATGAAAAATAAAAATATCTTAAGTGCCATCTTACCTTTAGAAAGCTCGTATTCAATAACGTTTTTGTCCATTTAAAACAAAATAAATTTTTACACTGCTTAAGGGAGAGTTAAAAAAAACTCGCCTTTATTGTCGCTTACGATAAAATCGGTCGATATATTACTTACATAAAAAGTAATATCTAACTCCAAAAAAAAAATATGCCGGTGGGTGGCGCAGGAGTCGGGCTATTTGGAAAACCCGTATATATGGTCCGATTGGTTGTGGCTATTTTTCCATTGTTTGTTTAATGTTTACCATATAAGTCCAAATTTTTTTACAACAAAGTTTTTATTAGGATTTTCTAGAAAAGCTTTAGTATGCCCATTAAATTATAGCTTAAGGAAGTGCAAGTCTTAAGTAGCTAAGAATTCGCGTTGAAATTAAATAATTTTGATAATTTTTTTTTGGGTGTTATTATTTTCTTCCATAAAAAAAATTGTATAATGGGCTATAAAATTGCATACCTTTTCTAGAAAATCCTAATGAAAAGTTTGTTGTTGTTGTAAAATTTTTCTAGTAAGTTTGAAATTTGGGACTTATCTGGTTTTTGTCAGATAATGAGCTGTATTTTTATTTAAAAAATAAACATTAAACAAAGAGCTTTTGGACGCAGGCGGAATGGTTGGGCGCACTGCTAACCACTACACCACAGTGGCCGCCAATATAATAATAACATACATCTTTTTGCCTTTTTAAACAACGTAAGCTAGTCTGACAAATACAAAACAGTAAAGGAATATTTTATGATTGGACCACACCTTCAACAAACGTGGAATATATACGGCCTCATCGCGAATTCCATGTGAACAAACATTCCCAAAAACGATTTGTTCACATGAAGTTGACGATACGGCTGATAAATAGTATTTACATACACATGCATGTGTACATAGTAGATATTAGGATTACAGTTATACCAACTGCGATTTTAGACAACAAACCGTAACCTTACCAAATTAGTGAAATTATAGAACCAATATTTAAAGCTTATTTTTTAAATTAGTTAACTACGGTATGAAATGATTCAACACAAAATCAAGGATTCTTATTTATTTTTAAATGTTTATTTGATTATTTTGTTTTTGTAACTCTTCAATATTTAAAAGTTCACCATAAGTATATTTCACATATGCTGGTATGTAAAATAAAAATTGTACTTAAAGCTACAACGTAATCCAACATC
>NW_023458558.1:126275-132137 GCF_013731165.1 Rhagoletis pomonella
TGGAAGTGAAGATAAGAATAATATTTTTCAATCGCTTTCGCTACCAAATCAAGTGCTTGAGAAGTCCGATCCACTTTCTGTACCGACAAACATCTTTAAGAAAAATGTGGATACACAAGATGTCAAAGAGAACCCTTCTTCGCTAGATATTGCCACTATGAAGCCTGCCATCAATAATGGTTTCAAACCTGATTCGGTGGTCGTGGAAAGTGGCTTTCGACCAATTTTGCGCAAAGACGGCGGCTCGAAACTACCCAACATAGATCAAGTGGCACATCGGCGTGAGGATCCAGGATTAGAGATTGATGAGGTAATGGAAACAGACACACTTTTTCTAACAGCCCAAAAAGATACACAAACTCAAAATTTCGAACCAATGTTTATCCCGTCGCCACTAGATAGCACTAATGTTACTGTAATAATACGAAATGTTGGCTCGTCTTCGTCTAGTCCACAATTAAAGGTGCTTGATGCAAAGATCATAGAAAATATGCCCGCAGTTGCCAAGCTTCGCAACGCGACAATAGAGGAGATTTTGTTAGAACTAAGAGAAGACGAGCGTTTGGATGACAATGTTACAAGTAAACTAGATGAAAATGTTACGAATTTACCCGCAAATGAAATTGCCAAACCGGAGGAAGCTTATTCTAGTGAACAACAGAACAAAAATACATCCGAATTGTACGTGTTGGATAGTCTGTCCGAAATGGAGGCTATCGATGAAGAAGATGACCGCGAAGCTCAGGCGGCAGAACGAATAGATACATACTACCTACCACCAGATAACCGCAAAATACCACATGCCAGCTTACCGAGCGGTGCAGTTGTTACATTTGATGGTAAATCTATTGTAGACGGCAATTTAGTTTTGCCACCCAAATTGGAGGCACTAGAAGAGCCCAGTTCACACCGCCAAGCACACGGTCTCTCCCAAATTGAACAGCTCATACGAAGTACACCCCAAGTTAGACCATTTCGAGGGGAAATACCACAACCCGTGGCTGAGTTTCTCTCGAACGAACGTTCAAGAAATAGAGCCTCCGGCACCGGCTCTGGTGGTATAGTCGGTGGTACAGGGTCTGGAATTGGCGGTCCATACTTGCCTTCGACCTCACTTTCACCGCCTCGAGTGCACTCAACCAAACTGCAAAAATTAGACGAATCGGCTTTTCGGCACTAGCTTTACTACAAAGGTGAATGGAGATATTTACGTACACATGTACACACATAGGTACCATAGAAGCGTCCTTTAATATTACTATTGATAAAATTAAATAAAATTGAAGAAATTTCTTAGCGTAAATAAAATGAGGCAAAATACTCTAAAAGCTAAAAGCTATGTATACACATAATTGTTGTTTTTTTTTCATAAATTCTGCAGTTTACTAAAGCTCGCAATACATTTCCATGCGAGCGTGAGCATGAGCGTTCACAAACCTAGCAAAAAATTATATAAGCAGTTGTAAGAAATAATGAATAAGCTTGCGGCGCTTGGGGAGGTCTTTCCCAATTCTGACGAAGCCGGTGGTATTACTCAACGACATTTTACACAGCCGTATCAGTTTGGCGGGGACGCCAAATTCAGGCATAGCGACGTATAGGCAACTCCTTTTGGTGCTGTCGAAAGCGGTTTTAAAGTCGACAAATAGGTCGATCCTTATATCTCGAGTCTTTTCCAAGATTTGGCGTATTGTGAACACCTGGTCTATGGTGGATTTTCCAGGTCTAAAGCCACACTGATAAGGTCCGATCAGTTCATTGTCGGTGGGCTTCAATCCTTGACACAATACGCTCCATAAGACCTTGTAACCTATGCTTAGTAGGCTAATCCCGCGGTAGTTACCGCGAATTCCGGGGTCGCCTTTCTTGTGGATTGTGCAGAGCACACTTAAGTTCCAGTTGTCGGGCATGCGTTCATCTGACCATATTCTGCATAAGAGTTGATGCATGCACCTTATCAACTGCTCACCACCGCACTTGAATAGCTCAGCTGGCAGGCTGTCATCTCCAGCAGCTTAGTTGTTTTTCAGCCGCGTTATTGCTATTCGCACCTCGTCATAGTCAGGTGGTGGAACATCGACTCCTTCGTCATCGGCTGGGGCTCGGGTTTTTCTTCTCCACAACTTTCCGCGCTGCTACTATTCAGTAGGTTGGAAAAGTGTTCCCTTCATAATTTAAGTACGTTCTGAACATCGGTAACTAGGTCTCAATGGTTGTTCTTACAGGAGTATGCCCTGGTCTTGAAACCTTCCGTGTGTCGCCTAATTCTCTGGTAAAATTTTCGTGCATTCTTCCTGTCGGCCAGCATTTCAGGCTCTTCGCAGCAAATACGTCTCGCTTCCCTCTTCAGTTCCCTATAGCGGTCCCACATGGCGCGCGTTGGCACTGTAGGCGGCACCTTTTTTCTGCAGCTTCACGACACTTTGATATATTAACTATTGCAATAGGTGAAGTAATAAGGAAGTTATTAGTCAAACTAAAAACTTCACGTTCACACTCGCATTGAACTGTATACCAAGCTTAAGATCGGTGTTACGCAAAAATTTTATTTTGGAAGCTGCGTGAAATTGTTATTGAAGTAACCCCGGAGAGAGCGAGTTTGGCTAGTGTCACGGTTTAGAGAAAATTTACTTTGAAATTTAAGTTCGGATTTGAGACGTTATTAGCTTTTATTACCCATATTTTTAAAATAAATAGCGTAAATCTTTATCAGGAAATTAGCAAATGCCTGGCTTGATTCGCGACACCTGATAAGAACTTTTGCCTTGACCAATACAAAAATAGTGTTGAAATGTAAAAATTATTAGTTTAGGTTGAAGGGACTAAAGAACAAAACCTTTCTTACTCATAGGTCAAGAATAATAGCGCCGAGATAACACATGGTATATGTACATTAGGGTGGTCCAAAACAAGTAAGTCAGAATTTTAATGCTCTCAGCCCCTAGGATTATTCTATAACAAAAAAAATATACCCCTTTTTTTATTTTGAAATTAAAAAATATTTCGAGGTCGCTCAAAGCGCTAAAAATTTTCCATGTATTTTATATGTGGAAAAAATAACTTTTTGTAGAAATGGTATCTAATACTAAATCTACCTTTTTCGATCAGAAAACTGTTGTTCTCTTCAGGAGACTCCCAATAACAATGCCCAATTGTTTATTAAACCATTGTTTAATACCAAATTTCCCCATTGCATTTTCTGACCTTTTCTGGGGGGTTTGGCGGACCCATAAAATATAGTTACTATAAAAAAATGGTTAGATAAATAATTGGGTAATACTTTGGGAATCTTCCGAAGAGGAACAGAGTTTTGCCGATCGAAAAATATAGATTTTCAAGAATTCCATACCATTTCTACGAAAAGTGATCTTTTCCCCATATAAAATACATGGAAAACTTTGAGCGCTTTGAGCGACCTCTAAATATATTTTGATTTCAAAATAAAAAATAGGGGTATATTTTTTTCGGTATAGAACAATCCTACGGGGTGAGAGCATAAAAATTCCCACTTTACTTTTCCACATGTATTTTTAGAACACCCTAATGTACATACATACTAATCGCCTTTGATGCTTTGAGCTCTTATTTTCAGCTGTGAGCAAGTATTTTAAGGTTTGCCGCGTTTGTTTGTGCGTTCTATAATCCTGCTGTTCCACAGCCTTGATATTCCTATCGTGTTCTTTCTAATTCATCACACTTCTTCTTGATATACCGATGACCCTTTGATGTGCCTAGGATATCTGTGGCGCTTAAACAATTTTGCGCTTCTTTGATGGCATACTTAAAGGATAGGGCTTTATTAAGTCGTCTAAAAAGTAAATTTGTAGAGGGGTATCCAAATATCTTGAGTCCTGCGTCGTCTATGTTTTGGGTCCATTTTTTGCAGAAGCACTTTTTATCATAGTTAATATTCGTTAATCCGCTCGTACGATAAAGACGGATTCTTTAAATATCTACACTCCAGTGCCATCTGTCGGCACCATTTTTTGCAAAAGTATATCTGATAGTGTCCGACCGAAGCATCGGCCTGGCTTCGGTATTCGGCCTATTCGGCTGGCTTTTATCTTCGCCTTCGGCTTTCGGCTGAAAATGCCGAACAATTTGGCAATTAATTAATTTTACGACAGTTGTTGAAATTTTATTGTTGTTTCACATCTTTACCCCGTAGAAAATCTGACTAGCTCAGAACTACTACACCGACAGTACTACCTCCAGGTCGATACCCAAGCAATGATTCCAACTGTCCAGTTTTGTACGGCGATGTCATTGGCAATTGTCGCCCAGTGCATTACTTTGCAACTAGATTTTAACCGGTTCCTCCGTGGTAGACAGTTTTTTTTATAAGAAATTTTACATTATTATTTTGATGTTACGTCTAATGAAATTCAAGTGTGGGACCACCTACAAAAGAACATGTAAACAAATAAGCAAATACATATGTAATGTTAAATAAAATAAATTTAAAAAATATAAAAATATCGGGGAATGGACAATTTTTTGGGTGAATCGGGGTAATGAACTGGTTTTTTGTAAGGAATTAGGTGTGACTAATTTTTTTTATATTTTGCTTAAATAATTTCATAATGAGTTAAAAAAAAATGCATAAGAAATACAACTGCAACTAAAAGTACTGATTTTGCAACCCTGCCGTTTAATTTTTTTTAATTTTCTTTGTCGCATTTGCTTTCCTATATAGTGAATACAGTGAAAGCTCCGATAAGCGGACACCGATGGTCACCTACTTTTTGCCCGCCTATGGGAGATGTCCGGTTATGGGAATTTCGTAAAAAATAATCGTAAAGTTCAAATTTAAAAAATGTATGTTGCGGGGACTTAAATGAAATAATACTTATCTTTGAATCGATAAAAACAGAATGAATGGTAATTACATTGAAATTTATGGCGTTCTATTTTCTACCGATTAATCTCATTGCCCACCTCGCTCAAGCAGTAAGAAGAGGGCAATGAAAAGGCAAAATTTTTTTTAGAAAAGAGAACATCTTTGGATTTGGACGTAAGTTTGTATGTTCTTGTGTGCAAGAGTAAGAGTAAAAAACAAACATTCACTGCTTATTAGAGCTTTGCGCCCGCTTATGGGAGATTTTTTTTTTCATAACTAGACAAGTTTGAGTGTCCGCGTCCGGTTATCGGAAAGTCCGTGTATGGGAGAGCATTTTGTACGGAAAAAAACCAAAAATTGTGCGTTCCCAAGAATGTGTCCGCTTATAGGAGATGTCCGATTATTAGAGCGTCCGCCTATCAGAGCTTTCACTGTAAAACTATTTCTTTTTATATGGAACAAAACCACAACCAACTCCAAACAAAATTATAAAAGGAACATTTTTAGCCACTTGCCGCATTATTATACTAGAACTGAGTGTGCTACAATACTGCATACCCAAAACTTTCTAGGGAATCGAATTAAAAAAGCTCGAAATTTATACGAGAGCTTGTTGATTTTTTTTTTAATGTTGCATAAAGTTTGAAATTTGAATTAAGTATATTTTTTTTTAAATAACTCCAATTTGAAAACAAAAAAATAATAATTTTGAAAATTTGTCAAAATTTGCTGCGACTAAAATTTTTTCGACTCTGTATGTGTGTAAGTATTATATGTATGTACATTTTTTGTTCTTTATTTGTTACCTGACTTTACAAAAGTTTGGTTTGACTTATGAGTACATAGATAAATTACATTTTGAAATAAAATAAACAGAAAGACCAGCAATATATCAAAACACAAATTTTTTTTACAAAATTTCGGGCGAAATCGGGTAATTTCCTAGTTGAGATCAGGGAATTCTCAAAAATGAGCTGGCTACCCTGGTTGACTCTCTGTTTGTTTTCACCACACATTTTTGG
>NW_023458558.1:132237-135610 GCF_013731165.1 Rhagoletis pomonella
AATAAACAATCGTGGTACAAAGCTCAATAAAAATATTAAAAATAAAAATTATTAGTTTAGGTTGAAGGGACTGAAGAACAAAACCTTCCTTACTCATAGGTCAAGAATAATAGCGTCGAGATAACACATGGTATATGTACATTAGGGTGGTCCAAAACAAGTAAAGTCAGAATTTTAATGCTCTCAGCCCCTAGGATTATTCTATAACGACAAAAATATGCCCCTTTTTTTATTTTGACATTAAAAAATATTTCGAGGTCGCTCAAAGCGCTCAAAATTTTCCATGTAATTCTTGCAAATTTACCTTTTTCGATCAGAAAACTGTTGTTCTCCTCAGGAGACTCCCAATAACAATACCCAATTGTTTATTAAACCATTGTTTAATACCAAATTTCCCCATTGCATTTTCTGACCTTTTCTGGGGGGTTTGGCGGACCCATAAAATATAGTTACTATAAAAAAAATGGTTAGATAAATAATTGAACAATACTTTGGGAATCTTCTGAAGAGGAACAGAGTTTTGCCGATCGAAAAATATTGATTTTCAAGAATTCCATACCATTTCTACGAAAAGTGATTTTTTCCCCATATAAAATACATGGAAAACTTTGAGCGCTTTGAGCGACCTCTAAATATATTTTGATTTCAAAATAAAAACTAGGGGTATATTTTTTCGGTATAGAACAATCCTAGGGGGTGAGAGCATAAAAATTCCCACTTTACTTTTCCACATGTATTTTTAGAGAACACCCTAATGTACATACATACTAATCGCCTTGGATGCTTTGAGCTCTTATTTTCAGCTGTGAGCAAGTATTTTAAGGTTTGCCGCGTTTGTTTGTGCGTTCTATAATCCTGCTGTTCCACAGCCTTGTTATTCCTATCGTGTTCTTTCTAATTCATCACACTTCTTCTTGATATACCGATGACCCTTTGATGTGCCTAGGATATCTGTGGCGCTTAAACAATTTTGCGCTTCTTTGATGGCATACTTAAAGGATAGGGCTAAAAAGTTAATTTGTAGAGGGGTATCCAAATATCTTGAGTCCTGCGTCGTCTATGTTTTGGGTCCATTTTTTGCAGAAGCACTTTTTATCATAGTTAATATTCGTTAATCCGCTCGTACGATAAAGACGGATTCTTTAAATATCTACACTCCAGTGCCCTCTGTCGGCACCATTTTTTGCAAAAGTATATCTGATAGTGTCCGACCGAAGAATCGGCCTGGCTTCGGTATTCGGCCTATTCGGCTGGCTTTTTATCTTCGCCTTCGGCTTTCGGCTGAAAATGCCGAACAATTTGGCAATTAATTAATTTTACGACAGTTGTTGAAATTTTCTTGTTGTTTCACATCTCTACCCCGTAGAAAATCTGACTAGCTCAGAACTACTACACTGACAGTACTAGTTCCAGGTCAATGCCCAAGCAATGGTTCCAACTGTCCAGTTTTGTAGGGCGATGTCATTGGCAATTGTCGCCCAGTGCATTACTTTGCAACTAGATTTTAACCGGTTCCGTTGTAGACAGTTTTTTTCATAAGAAATTTTACATTATTATTTTGATGTTACGTCTGATGAAATTCAAATGTGGGACCACCTACAAAAGGACATGTAAACAAATAAGCAAATACGTATGTAATGTTAAATAAAATAAATTTAAAAAATATAAAAATATCGGGGAATGGACAATTTTTTGGGTGAATCGGGGAATGAACTGGTTTTTTGTAAGGAATTAGGTGTGACTAATTTTTTTTATATTTTGCTTCAATAATTGCATAATGAGTTAAAAAAGATGCATAAGAAATACAACTGCAACTAAAAGTACTGATTTTGCAACCCTGCCGTTTAATTTTTTTGAATTTTCTTTGTCGCATTTGCTTTCCTATATAGTGAATACAGTGAAAGCTCCGATAAGCGGACACCGATGGTCACCTACTTTTTGCCCGCCTATGGGAGATGTCCGGTTATGGGAATTTCGTAAAAAATAATCGTAAAGTTCAAATTTAAAAAATGTATGTTGCGGGGACCTAAATGAAATAATACTTATCTTTGAATAGATAAAAACAGAATGAATGGTAAATACATTGAAATTTATGGCGTTCTATTTTCTACCGATTAATCTCATTGCAAAATTTTTTTTAGAAAAGAGAACATCTTTGGATATGGACGTAAGTTTGTATGTTCTTGTGTGCAAGAGTGAGAGTAAAAAACAAACATTCACTGCTTATTAGAGCTTTGCGCCCGCGTATGGGAGATTTTTTTTTTTCATAACTAGACAAGTTTGAGTGTCCGCGTCCGGTTATCGGAAAGTCCGTGTATGGGAGAGCATTTTGTACGGAAAAAAGCCAAAAATTGTGCGTTCCCAAGAATGTGTCCGCTTATAGGAGATGTCCGATTATTAGAGCGTCCGCCTATTAGAGCTTTCACTGTAAAACTATTTATTTTTATATGGAACAAAACCGCAACCAACTCCAAACAAAATTATAAAAGGAAAATTTGTAGCCACTTGCCACATTATTATACTACAACTGAGTGTGCTACAATACTGCATACCCAAAACTTTCTACGGAATCGAATTAAAAAAGCTCGAAATTTATACGAAAGCTTGTTGATTTTTTTTTTTAATATTGCATAAAGTTTGAAATTTGAATTAACTATATTTTTTTTTAAATAACTCCAATTTGAAAACAAAAAAATAATAATTATGAAAACTTGTCAAAATTTGCTGCGACTAAAATTTTTTCGACTACTGTATGTGTGTAAGTATTATATGTACCCTGCAAACCATTTTTTTAGAGTATTCTGAATCGTAAAGATTTTTAAAGAATTCGGAAAGATCCCATCCGTTTTTTTGTCGAATTTTCTAAAATGAAGTAAATTACGCACACTTCCATTCTTTTACGAAATTTCGGAAAGAAATCGGTAAAGAAATGAAAATAAAGCTGCTATGTGAAGAATTTCTTGCAGACTTTTTTCAGAATTTTCTTTATTTTTCGTACAGAAATTTCTTTACGAGTTCGTGTCAACCACTTCATATAATTTTCTTTGAAGATTCGGAAAAAAATCGTTACAGAAATCAGATACTCCTAAAGATTTCGTTAAGATTTCGGGAACTTTGGTTTGCAGGGTATGTACATTTTTTGTTCTTTATTTGTTACCTGACTTTACAAAAGTTTGGTTTGACTTATGAGTACATAGATAAATTACATTTTGAAATAAAATAAACAGAAAGACCAGCAATATATCAAAACACAAATTTTGTTTACAAAATTTCGGGCGAAATCGGGTAATTTCCTAGTTGAAATCAGGGAATTCTCAAAAATGAGTTGGCTACCCTGGTTGACTCTCTGTTTGTTTTCACCACACATTTTTGG
>NW_023458558.1:135710-170701 GCF_013731165.1 Rhagoletis pomonella
TATGTAAAATAAAAATTGTACTTAAAGCTACAACGTAATCCAACATCCAGCATTAATTATTTACTAACTACACAAAAAAAAACCGAAAGTTCACGTGGGTATAGATTGAACCATAAATTTCAAACGTTTTTCGTAATTTAAAAACGATATAATTTAATATAAGAAGTCATCTATTAAAAATATGTTTCAATATACCAAATTGCTTGATGTTAAGAATTCAGTTACAAATATTATACGCAATACTTGAATACATAAATCGAATCGAGAACAAATTAATTCTCAAATAATATTTACGTAAACTATCGTAATTCAACGCAAGTAGATGAACTAGCTCTATAGCTATTTAAAAATAAATACTGAGGATGATTTGAGTTAGTACCATAATTAATTTCTGTTCCTTTGCAATCGGTAAAAGTAAAATCGACACATTTCAAATTGGTTAAAACACATTGTTCGCAATTAAAATTCTTTCATTTCGATATTTTAAAATTATTGTGAGCAGTGTACTTTATTTCACTGTACACTTAAAAGTCAATAGAAGATAATATAGCTCATAGTTTAACGTACATAATATTTCTTGTACAAATACTTAAAAACTACATTTACTAAAATAGAAAAGTCGATAAGTAAGAAAAAATTAACAAATCTTCGTGAGCAATAAAAAGGAGACTATGTAATAAATTCGCATAATTTCCAAAATGTAATTTTATTCTAAATTTTTGGCGATCTTTCCAAGATACTTTTTCTTTTCATACTTATGGTAGTTTCTTCAATTAGCTTTTGAAATTTAACTCCCTTTTAAACACAATTTTTGTTCAGAAAAAAAAACATGTTAGAAGGGCAGATCAATTTAAAAGTTACTTGAGAAAACAATATATAAAGTTTTTATATAAATATCTACGCTTTCGTTCCATGCTTATAATAAGAGCTTTTTGCTAAACGTAAGGATTCTGCTTTAACAGCGTCTTCCATTGTAATAATAGGCTTTTGTGGACAGTATTTAACAGTATGTGCTTTATCACCAGATGCCTTGCAAATTGGGCAGACATAAGTGCGCAGCTTCGGACATAGTACTCGACCGAGGGAATCGCGAACTGCATGGCTCTTCACTACAGCTTCTGGTTCATGGTTGTTTTCACAGAAGACACAATGCTTTACCGCAGCCTGAAAAATATAATTCAGTTTTACTTAAACAAGAACTAGCCAATTTTTTAAGCGGTGATGGGCAAAACGCTGCGCGCTTTTTGAGCTTTTTGTGCTTTCAATGTACTACCCTCCTCACCTTTAGTTCATACACTTCACACTTCCAGTTCATACAATCCTGAAGTAGAAATATTTCAAACTATATGAACCATGATAAATAAATAAATATATATATATATGCTGTTTTTACCATGGTATGAACTAATGGGCAGGGTAGTATATAGTCTATTTCGAATTACACGCCAAAGATTAAATCTCTAACAGTTTTAACGCACGTTCCAGTCGTTATTTGGCTAAATAAAACATTAGGTTTGTTCGTCGAAAATCCAGCAAGAATTATCCAACACTCAAAATATCAGAGAGTAAGAAAAAATTCTCTCAAATTCTCTCTCATGTTGAGAAACTTGCAAATTTCTGCACGAATGCAAATTTGCAGGAATTTGCAAGTTTCGCTGCCAGCTGGCGTCCACGGTTGCATTTCAAACATAAAATTTTTTTATAGAATTTTTAAAATTCTTTCGGATGGCCAAAAACAGGATATACATGTATATTTCTTGTTGTTCTGACTTTCTTTAACATACATTTCAATTTCTTCATCGTATTAGCTGTCGGGTTTCTTAAATCGACTCTGGTTGCAATTGCATTCCGATTGCGAATACCATTTTTTTCAGCCGAATTAAGTTCAAATCATTGGAATTAACTAAATTAATTATATCAACAATTATTTACTTCCTTTTTTCATAAAAAAATCGCTCGTGTTTATAAATTTTTTAAATTTAACGAACTAATTTATTCAAATTATTGTAGACAAAAATGCAACCATGCGCCACAACCACATGTTTCGAGTTTACAAATTCTTGCTGGCAAAATTTTTTCCAGCAAGAATTTGCAACTTCTCTCCAAGAGAACTGTCACTTTGCTCTCACAATTTTTGAGTGTTGGATAATTTTTTTGGTCTGCACGAACGCGATTTGGGCAAAAATCGTGATAATTCGTACAAATTCGTACAAATTTTTTGCTCGACGAACAAACCTATTAACTTGCTTAAGCAAAACAAGAAAATGAATGATGTGTATTTTACTCACAATTTTGTCAAATTTTGTACACCCATAGCGTTTTTGCAGTTTCTTTATGTTTTGGCTGTTATATTCGATGTTCGCAGCAGCTGCTGCAACAGTTGCTGCATGGTGTTGGGCGGCTTGCGAACTAATCCCACTGCCCAAAAAAGGCGACGGAGTGTGAAAATGCAACTTCCACATGTTTTGATTTAAACAGTGCGGATTAAAAATAGCTGCGCTATTATGGTTGTTGGGAATAGTATTACCACTACCTGCGTTACTTGTTCCAACATTTATTATATTAGAATTCAAATTGCTTTCGACACCATTATTGTAGTTATTATTCGAACTATAATACTGGTCAATATGTGATGAAGTTTCCACCGAATCATTTCCGTGTCGATAGAGATTCGATTCATCTGTCACATATCCATTACAATAGAAGTCTTGCATTACATCATCCACCAAAGAATCCGTATCATGTTTAATAGGATCTATTAGAATCAAAAGACAGATACATATATATAACAATATACCATGATTAATTATTGAATCATGTGAATATGCTGCATTTTAATTTAATACGTTTTTCAACTTACATACTTCAACAACGATAGAAGTATTTATTTCATTAACTTGACCAGCTGGCCAAATTGTATATCTCCAATTGGCATATTCATTTTGGTTTGTATTTACAGATTTATAAAATCCAATTAGAGAATATGTAAATATGTACATATATACATAAATATGTACATACATATGTACATATAGATAGATTTATGTCGACAGACAGGCGCCATTGACGGCGCCAAGCGACTACTACCCGTTACAGAAAATATTTTACACTTTAATTAGCCCGAGGGTTGAAATTATTATATCACCTTGAAAGCCTCTTATGCATATTTTTTATATTTTATAATTACCATTTCTATACTTGCAAGCAGCCAACATTGCAAACATTTTTAGGGATTTTGATATCTCGTTTTTTTGTTGATTTTGGGCCAATGTGGCTTTAGTCGTTCTATATGGTTCTTTATGTTGGATATTAAAGTTTTCGTCGAATTTGCTAAATTCTTGAGACTGATATATATTTTTCTTTCCCATAAAACCTGAATGTAGTGCCATGTCTGTTACAGATATTCCGTTGCCAATATTAAAATATCCATAACTATGTGGTTGCGGCTGTGACATAGTTATAGGACTAGCGTTGCTGGGACTCGGCGTCGAAGAAAGCAATGGTAATGGAATTGAGTTTATCAAATTAGGCGAAAGTTGAAACATGGACGTTTCTAAAGACGAAGGTGAGATACTCTTTAATCCATCAAACGTGCTTGTAGTATCCAGATGCATTTCCTGCATGCACTTAACGTCAAGAGATCCAATTTCCAAGAACGAAGCAAAATGGTCCTTTTAGGGAGTATTTAGCAGTATTCATTAAGGTTATGTTATTGAATAAATAACGGGTATTTCACCTTCTCTTACCCTTTTAAGATCTGCATCATTGTGCGTGCGTAGCATGATTTTAACTCCAAAGCAGACTCTTGCACTAGATGCCCGTTATTTTTTTACTTTTCACTTCACTTCACTTGCTCAACCAAGAAATTAAAACATATTACCATTACGCACTTATAACTTGCAAGCACTTTTAATTTGCCTCTAGAATTTAGGTTTTAAGGGCAACCAAAGTTTCTCACTCCAATAAATTCTTTACTCAAAATACATATTCTGTTGATTCCACGAATTAAATGTTTGTTTTTGTATTTTCCAATTGAAGGCACATGCTAACGGTTTTTGTTATGTCGTACAGGGTGTTCGTAAATCAAAGAAATTGTTTATACGTACCAAGTGGCCTTTTATTTACTTCAACGTTTGGCATCTCTTATAGGGAATTTACATGAGGCGATTTTTAGTTGAAAGCAACAATCGCCTTCCACTAATCGCTTTCAATGAAGTTGGTCGGCTGCCTACTTTCGTTCAACTTTTGGTTCAACTAATCGCCTGTGAAAGGTGAATCATGTAAATTCCCTATTAGGGTTCCCATTCCCAATACCTGCAAACATGCAAACAACCGGCCGTCTTCATGTCCTTTTAACCGGCTGTCTTCACATGCTTGAGAATCTCGGACGCGTTCTCACCCCTATTCTGCAACACTTTTGTATTCGGGTTTTGTTACGAATCGTAGAAATGGTATGCTGCAGTCTGAAATTCGTAACAATGGCATACCTAAAAACGAACGAGTAAGAAATTGACAGCGTTTTTGCGTAATTCTGTACGAAAACCATTCTGCGTCGGAAGCGAAATAAAAATTAGTCAAAAAGATGTAAGTCGATGTGTGGTTGCAGGAAATATAAGTGGTGTTCTTTCAATCCGATCAATTTGCCTCTCGCATGTTCGTATATTTGTATCCACTGGTTTATTTGAACGAACTAAAAGATTTGTTGCCCTTTATAGAGAACCTTGGGTACGGTTGTTATTCGTACAAGGTTTTTCAGTTGCTGTGTCCAAACGCATGACCCGAACCTAAAAACTTTAACATACACGTGTAGTCAAAGGATTAAGCTTCCATTTAACACCCCTATTCTGCAATTCTTTCGTATTCGGATTTTGCTACGAATCGTAGAAATAGTATGCTGCAATCCGAATCGTATTTTCGAATTTTCGAAATTTGTAACAATGGCATGCCTAAAAACGAACGAGTAAGCTTTTTTTCGTAATTTTGTACGAAAAAAATTCTGTGTCGGAGGCGAAATAAAAGATGTAAATCGATGTGTCTTTGCAAGAAATATTGGTGATGTTCATTTAAACAGATAAGTTTGCCTTTGGCATATACGTATATTTTTATCCTCTGCTTTATATAAGCGAGCAAAAAGAATATTTGTTGCCCCTTATCGAAAAACTTGGAATCGGAATAGTTAATGTACAACCATTTCCGTTGTTGTGTCCAAACGCATAACCCGAATCCAAACACTTTAACATACACGTGTAATCAAAGGATTCACCTTTTATTTAAGATAAATGTTTCAAATTTTCTGCCACTAGCTTATTAATAAACTCGGTTTGTACTATGCACTTTTTTGCAAATTTTGACGTGGGTTCTGCGCAAAAATACTGTGGACGGCGTAGCCGGAGTGATATGACATGCGGAAGCCCCTCTTCCCCGCAACACAGTGAGGAGAATTCTACTTAGTAAGGGTTATAATCCCTAAGCGTGGCCGATGGCAGAAGCAAGCGCAACAGGTGGTGGACCTAACAAAGTGCATGTTTTCAATGGCTTGGAAGAAGCTGTTATTGCATTAACTGAATTGAGAACCAGTTCTTCAGGCATAGGAGTAGTTCTGGCTTGTGGTTCAACAATTTAACCAGAAGCTGACATATACGCGCCCATGGTTACTATGCCCGACAGCTCCGCATGTCTTTGTGAAATCATTCCCATAGCGTGCTCCTATTCCGTTGCAATAATTGCAAATGCAATAGAATCCATAGTTTCCTCCAAAATATGTAAAATCAAACAATTTTACTATAAATAAGCACTTCATGAGTGTTTTTTTAATTCCTTTCCCCTTTGTTTTCCTTCATTCAAGGTTGTAGCATGTGGATTTTTCGTAGCTTAGCTACGAATTACGAATTACGAAAATTCGGGTTCTACAATAAGGAGGAAAATTCATGTAAACTTTGGGTGTAAATTGAGATTTTGAAATAACACCCGTAATACAAAATACTTGCGATTGTAATTCAGAGCTGTAAAATGATTGAATCAGTAGGATTTGCATTCACTTGGCACTCGTTTCAAAATTTTGATCGTTTGGTTGTATAAAAAAAAACCTCATTCCTGAGTGGCTTAAATTATTTTGATACAAAAACTAATCTGTTATTGAATGGCGGAGTTCCATTCAGTATAGAATGTGAATGTAACAAAAGTATTCGCAATCATCGTGATTGTAAATTTTGGTTGAATGCAAACAGTTTTACTGCCATACCTAAACAAAAGCGTCAGCGTTGTCTGGCTGTCAAAAAATTCTCATGCCCATACAATTTGTATGAAGCATACCGAAACAACGCGGCGTCAACGCTGGGCGGTTGGAATATCCGATTTTGACAGGGCGTTAGGTATTGAAGTTGGCTGCAGAAAACGGCGAAACTGTCATTTTCATCTTACACACAAACAAACCTATACTAATTGTTGGTGTTATTTCCGCATTTGACGTAGCGTTGACGCTTTTGTTTAGGTATGGCACATCGGCGGTAACGCTAGGCGTCAGAAACCGCTTCGCCCAACGCTTTTGTTTAGGTATGGCAGTTAGTCATTCAGTACTACACTGAAAAAATATGCCTTGACACTAGAAGAAAATCTTTATAGGAGAAAATAGTCGTTTTACTTCTGCCTTTCTACTATTGCTACAATTTGGTAAAGACGGCCGGTCATAATGCGAACATCGGCTCTGCCTTCACTCTTGGGGCTTAAAATCTTTCAAGAAAAATTGAACAAATTTTAATTAACATTGGAAATTTTAAAATAATTAAGGAATGCATTTTCTGTAAAATATACGTACAAAATAAAAATATTTTCTTGCGTCATAATAAGCGTTCAGCACAAAAATTATGCAAATACTAACGCGATAAATATTGAACATGTAGCATTCGTACGTGGTCCATCAATCCATCAATATATCGTGATAATTACTGACCGTGAGACAGAGCCCTGTCGATCTTGGTTATAAGACTGTTATATACGTATGTTTATGTGTACGGGACCGAGTTGACAGCTAAAAATGTTTCCTTGACGACAGCGTTTTGAAAATAAAATTGACTATCAAGTTGCATACAGTCTACGATATATCTGTCAATTCAAATAAATTTCGACAAGCAGTATGTGTGATCAATTTGACTGCAAGTTCTCGATTGTGTAAACACACCGAACCCAAATTAAAAATGTCATATAGTGTGAGTCCGGCAGCGTTAACCTTTGACAGTTCTGATCAGTGTTGCCATTATGTATCACTTTTTTAGCTCCAGAAAGTTTAAGTTGTATTTGGTATATATAAGCCAAAACTTTAGCGTTGATAATTTGTAAAATTTCGAGATGCAGTGTATCCACCATAAACTCTTGGATCTAGGTTAAAGAATTCAAAAATTAATTAAAAGAAAAACCTTTTTCTGATAGCGCGGATTTTGTTTTACCTTACTAATTTTACCTTTAAGGAGAGCTTGAAGTAAACTTTCCAAAAAAATTTGGTTTTAAAACATTTTTTCAGCACTTAAACCTATAAAATTCGTTGTTTTTATTGAAATTGCCGAAAATGTAAAACCAACCTTACGTAAATAAAAGCTGTTCATTTTAGCTACTATTAGCTCTTATTTTCGATCGTTTTAGCTCCAAACGAAGGGTCTCTGGCAACACTGGTTCTGATCAGATTATTACGTCTGACACTTCAGCGGCATGATTTCTTCAAAATATTCCCTTCATTGGCAATAGCTCGAAATTACATAAATTCATTTGGACATTTATCAAATCATTACTTTCAATTCCATTAAAATTAATAGTTGCACGAAAATTAAAAACATGGTAAGCGAACACAATTTTGATATAAATATAATTGTTGGAATTAATCATGTAATACTTTTAACTCATGGTTGGTTATACTATTCCGGTGCTCGCTTATTTGTGTATATTTGCTTCCATTGAAGAACAAATTCTTGACGTCGCGCGGCACATGTAGCCGGCTTGTGCAAGGCTACAATTTTTGGAGAGGGCATTTAAATGAGGTAAGTTACTGTGTTTATTGCAGAATTTGAATTCTTATATGTAAGTTGCAGCGCTGGTATACGCAACCAAGTCGAAGGCCTGGGTTTTTCTCGAAGTTCATCGACAATTTAAAGTCTGAAATGGATAAAAATAAGGAAATGAAGGAAAATATAAAAAAATTCCGAGAAGAAGCACATAAGTTGGAGCAGTCTGAAGCCCTTCAATCCGCCAGACAAAAATTTAACATTGTCGAGTCTGAAGCACAAAAGTCTTCGAATATTTTAAAAGAACAATTAGGAAGCATAAAGGACAAAGTCAGTGATGCAATTGACGAAGCAAGTAAATCCGATATTGCAAAGAGAGCATCCAAATTTTCTGAAGGTATTTCGAAGACAGCTAAAGGTGTAACAGATACCATAACCGAAAAAGGTGAAAAAATTGGGCAGACAACTGCTTTTCAAGCTATATCATCTACAACGGAGATGATTAAACAGGAAATGGGATCTCAGAGCATAAATTCTAGAGTTTATCGTTCTCCTCTAAAACTACGAAGACGCGTTGAGGTAGAACATGGGAACGACGACCGTGTAGTCGAGCCTAATGTAGATGCCACAGGTAAGAATAGAGTTAAACATTTTTTGTGCACATTATAAAATTGCAAAACCATGAAGTATGTTTATACATACTTTGTGCAGCTTGTATGTAACATGTATTATGCTTACGGTGACTATTCGTACCGATTTTGGCGGGACAGTATCGACTTTGAGAAAATTGTTCCCCTGAATTTTTCATATTTCTTTCTTAGTGCAACAATTGTCTTCCTGTACTCTGGCCCAAAAACAATTTTTCATACAAGCGTGGCAGCACTTTCGTTATCACACATACAGGCCAATTCTTAATACTCCCGGGAAGTTTGTTCTCCGGCAATTTGTTTCGCTCGAGAAATAAATCCCTCAATAATTAACTTCCAGGAGTAACATTTTCCCCGAAAACTTGGGAGGAGGAAATTCGAATTTCGAAAAAGGGTTTGTCACTTTTTTGAGAGCCAACTCCTCCATTATTTAATATAAAGGATCCTGGTGGAATTTTTATTCATGATAGGCGGAAAGGAAAAAGAGAGAAAACCCCCGGGGAGTTTCTGTTCAGAATCGGCCTGATAGAATATAGGGGAGCCACATTTCACTTTTGGGTTCCATGTTTCAGGTGAATTTTTTTTTTCCCGGAAACTCGGGATCACGGTTAGAACCATGATAAAAAAGAAGGTAATTTCTTTACTAAAATTTTTTGATTAGAAAGCAGATTTTTGACATTTATGCAGATATAAACATTAAGCATAGCTGTGCCACACCGGAATTTTTTGAGAGCGGATATTTTTCATGATATAATTGGGATTGCATACAAAATTAATATTTGCATACAAAAAATTACAAGTTGAAAACGGTTTGGGAATCAATAAAAAATACATGTATTTATTAAAAAGCTTTAGATGTTAACAAATATTGGTTTTTCTAACTCAATTACAGTGCCGGACAAAAGTATTGGCACCAGGGTACGAAAATAAACTATATTGTACGTTACTATTTCGTTTCGTTTAATACTTCAACAGTTCGGTACAATAATAAAACAAAACGGCTGAGTTTACTTTGGCGATAGTGCACTGCAGTAGTTTAGTAGTTACTAAGGCATCTTATACCGGCACTCGGGATCCCGACTCCCGGGAGTCCCGAGACGTTTTTGAACTCACGAAATCCCGCGATCAAGCCCTCGGGATCCCGGGATAGAATTTAATTTACTACCAAACTAAAATAAAACGACATTCAGACGCTGTAATGGCATACAAGAATAATAAAATGCAACCCTACAAATAATCAAATAATAGCCGTCATCGATTCGCCACTCCTCGCTCGCTATGTTTGAGTTCCGGTCGCTTAAAGAAGAATTTTGCATGTGAAAGCAACAACAAAGTTAGCTAGCACGGATAGACGATAGCGAGTTTGGTTATACCTCATTGAGTTCGTTCGTTTCCCCACTCGCTAACTGTTGGCGAATCGATGACGGCTAATATATTACAATTCTAATACTACTATTATTCGGACACCAAATTTGGTGTCACAATTTCAATTGGCTTCATATTTTTCCTTTTTTCTTCGGATATACATACATATGATCTGTCAAATTTTGGATTTTTTCGTGATTCTGACTAAATACTTCTTCAAATTTTTATATCTCTGGTTCTGTTCATCGCACAGTGGCCAATTTTTCGAAAAAGCGAAGTCGAAGCGTGGTACAATTGTAATCAAACCTTGTGTATTCGTCTTTATTTTGGTTTTAAATTTCACCACATAATTTCGAAATTCAAAATGGCGGATCCATAATGGCTACTGTGTACGCTTAAAATAATCAGATTTTTAGCAAAACTGAGGTAGTTAATCATCATCACATCAAAAAATAAGAAACAAACAAGTTTTTTGTAATAAAGTCGCCCTTTGGCAGGCAATGGCAAATCCCCGAGTGTAACGAAGAACAGCTTCTCATAAAAATAAAATCCCCGTTCGGATTCGGCGTAAAACTGTTGGTTGTTGTTGTTGGTCTCTCCCCTTTGTGCGCCAACATCAAGGCGCACGCCACAAATCGGAAGAGAAGCTCGGACAAACACTAACGAGGTCTTAATGTTTGTTTCTAAAAATCTTGATGTTCAAATTTACACGGGAACTGCGGGATTTTGAATGAATCAATAAACAAGACATACATATTTGTTGGTACAGGAATATATTTTTAAGATAACAATTTTATACACCGTCAGACTCGCAGTCATCTGAAGTATCCAAGCTTCTATATATATTTACTGATGGCAAATCCGCATCCGCATTTACAACAGTTGATAATGATTTAATGGCATCTGACGACAGTTTATGATTTTTTTTGGTGGGTTTAAACGTAAACTTGAAATGACAGGGGCCGAGGATACAAGCAGCCGATATTTTTTAATACATATCCTTATTCCTTGACTCTTGGGTTTCCTCGGAAAGTTACCCAATTGCCAGGGGTGCCCATTCAATAATGAGAGGCCCATGGATGAGCACTCTAATATAGTAGTACTTTCTGACATCCAATCTTTAAAACATCAAAATCTTGACAGAAATATTTTTTTACATAATTTAAATCAAGGCGAATTCATATAAGGTGGTATCGATTCAACAAATACAACAATTACTTGTATTTTGTTTTTGCTTTTAGCTGGTGATTGTCAAATTTCAGCTATTCTTCTCCGAATGAAAAAGGGCGACAGAAAATGCAAACACTCTCACGTTTTCACTCACTCACTAGCAAAATATAAAATTTTGACAATCAAACGCTACACACAGCTGATTAAACAACACCACCTTATATAAATTCGCCTTGATTTAAATCTTTTAAACAAAAAAATTAAGAATCGCGTATAAAAACTGATGTCCAAACTACAGTGGCGGCTTGTGGCAGGTGGTTTTAGCCAAGGTGGATGAGAAAAACTTTAGTATATATGAAAAAGAAAATTAGACCGCTAATCTTGACCTTTCTCGTAACTATTTTCCTAATCCATAATATAATGAGTAAACAAAAAAAATCAATCCGTGAATATAGAGTAGAGCCCTCCTAACAATATAAGATGGTTATGCATACGAATGCACCAATTTTTTTTTAGTTTTGGCCAGGGTTTTCCACAAATTGGCCACTGTGCATCGTAGACTCTTCATTGTTGACTCCCATAAAAGAAACCACCTCGTCATAAAAAAAAAATAAATAGTTCTTAAAAAACTCCCAATTTTTGAAACATGTAATGTGTAATTTTAAATCCCAAATTTACTGGTCTTTACTATGCAAATCAACTTAAAAAAGTTCAACTGTTAAAATGACTTCGACTGCAATATGAATAAATTAAAAATTTTTAGTTTTTAGTTTATTCAGTTTGTAACTAGCTTTTTAAACTGATATAAAATAAAGATATTTATATTTATTTTCTTAAAAACACAAATTTATTTTTATTTCTAGTATTCGCACTAAAGAAAGACTGCAAAACTAGTTTGTTAGCATATTTTAATTAATGGTAATTATATCCCGAAATATCCCGGGATCCCAGGATTACCAATTTAAGATCCCGAAACCCCGGGATTCACAAAATGGTCCGGGATTGGATGCCTTAGTAGTTACAGGCGAAACAACAAACGAAATTAATCATTCAGAGAAAAATATATGTATATATGTACACATATACAATAACTAAACACAAAACGAATGGCTGCATGGAATAAAAAAAAAAATGTTTTTTAATTGATGTTTTTTAATTGAATTGGATATGAAAATTTACAGAAAAAAATATTTTTCACATAATTGAAATGTTTGCATACATATAAAACGTACCCTATGGTACAATTGTCACAAACGAAAATCAAACGTTTCTCGTTGGAGAAAATGACAGTGAATCTTACAATTTGTTTCTGACTATGTACAAAACTGTACAAAACCACAAATGATATGATGATCGATGAGCAAATGGGAATTGTTTTGTACAGTTTATTTTCGTACTCTGATTGGCACAGAGAATTTTTCGCAATCTCTGCAAAGTTTTTTATTCTACTTTATTTTCGATAATTTTTTATAAAAATATAGTTCGTCCTACACCAAAAAACACAAAAACTAAATCTCAAAATTTTGAGTAAAACTCAATAAATTTGCATACTAGTTTGCAACTTTCTATTCAGATAAAAAAAAAAAAATCTAAATACATATGCAGTTTTATAGCCCATCTAATTTTTATATAACAACCCAGTAGATAATTTCAGTAGTTAAAAGCCCTTCCGAAAGGCCTTCCTGATAGTCAAGAGGCCTTCCACTCTACATTTCTTTCTCTTTTCTTTTTTGTATGGAGTGGCACAAATTGAAGGGCTTATTTCGCTACCCATGGAAGGCCTTCCAGAACGGCTTTTATAGAACGTACTTCAGAAGGCCTTTTGCAGGAGTTCTTTTAAAGTTGCTTCTTTAGTTTATAAAAATCATACATTTTTGAAGTACTTCCTTAAGGTTTATATCAAATATGTTTTATTGCAGCTTAAAATGTTTATTGAAATTAATTTGTAATGCTAAATAATATTAAAATAAATTTATGCATTCGCGCAAATTGTAAATGGGTTAGCCCTTCTAGAAGGAATGCAAGGAAGCACTTTTTTCAGCCCTTCTTGGGTAGGCCTCTTAGAATGGCTTTACTTAAGAAGGCCTACGCAAATTATCTTCTGGGAAAGTGCAAGCTTGGAATTGCTTAAAAATCGTGGTGATTTTTGGCAATTTTTTTCACTCAGATTCTTCCATACAAAGTATGTACATATGTTCGACAATTATTTTTTGTATGGAGAAAATGAGCGACACCTTCCACTAAAAAAATTTCCAAAAGTCAACGCGATTTTTTAGATACTTCAAACTTATATTTATTTAAAATATAAACAAGATAAATAAAATACATATGCGCCTTTATGGAATTGGAAATTAGTAAAACTTCTCGCAAAATTGCGATACGATCATTCTTCTGTATTACCCCTGCAAACCATTTTTTCAGAGTATTGTGAATTGTAATTTAAAATAATTCGTAAAGATCTCATCCGATTTTTTTCGGAATCTCCTAAAATAAAATAAACTGTGCACACTTCGATTCTTTAACGAAATTTCGGAAGAAAATCGATAGGCAATGAAAATAGTGCAGCTATATGAAAAATTTCTTGCATATTTTTTTCAGAATTTTTTTATTTTTCGTACAGAAATTTCTTTATCGTTGATCAAGAATTTCTACAATTTAGCTTAAAGGCATCCACACACCTATGCGCTTCTGTCGGTGAGAATCTGTTCCGACAAAAATTACAACAATGCCGTTCGTAGTTTTAAATGAGGAACCTCACACTAGGGCGATTTTGCTGCAGCGATTTATTCGAACATTCACATTTCTTCTTTTCGTCTCGCCAAAAATTGTAGACCCACTCGTTCGCAGAACTAAAAAGATTAATAGACCGGCGTTGTAAAATTTAAAGAAAAATTAACGTAAGAGAACAAAACATGTTCAGCACACTCAGCTACCTTGAAAGTATCAGATAACACCTCGAAAAAATTTGCAAAGTCCGAAAATTTAAAGCGGTACGTTTTTTAAATACAGGCATCAGCCACGCATCTAGATTCAGGTTCAATAATTTGCCGATATCTCGAGAAGTAATGCACGCAAAATCCTCTGCGATGACTCATTTTGTTCGCTAAGGTTATGGCTATATGTATCATCATTGACGTAAAATCAAATAAATTTTTTCCAAGAAATAATCACATTTTAAAGTTCAATTTCGGGTTTTTTTCTCGTTTTTTTTTATTATTTATTCGTATTATCTAAAAAGGTAAGAGCCGGATCGAAAAAATAACTCTCCTAGTGCATTCAGCGGCCTCGAAAGCATATTATAAGATCTTACAAAACTTAAATTTCCAGAGGAATTTCGCGTGCGCACGGATTGAAGGTCGAGTAATTTTAAGCAAAACAAAAATAGACTTGAGCGACCTCTAAATTTTATTATTTTTTTAAAATCAAGTTATGTACTTTCATTTTTTTCATTAAAAAAAGGATTTCGTGGACCACTCTACTCTGTAGCATCAAAAACGGTGCGGATTCGCTCCGACGGAATCGCACAGATGTGTGGATACCTTAATAGTCCATGAAAATTCCACACTACCTCAACTTCAAGGCCCAACATCTCAAGAAATATCGATGTTAGCGATTTGGTGTTGCAAATTGAATGTACAAGTACGTCATTTATATTTTTGAGATAGGAGCAAAAAATGCTGGTGGGAGTAAGGATTACACCGCAGTGAACACTTTTGTTTTGTGGAGCATTCAATTCTGAAGAGAACCCATCATTGACCAAGATTATACCATAAAATTCCTCTGAGTTGTAGACTTTTGAAGAAAAATACTCAAAGTTTAAGTGTATTTTATATTGGAAATCTTTGCACGCCTTGAGCGAGTACTTAATGTTAATATTAAGGGTTCAAATTTTCAGGGTGTTTTTTTTAGGCGTTTTCCACTAAATTTCGAGGTAGGAGTGACAAAAAAAACACCCCAATATTCATACAAGTATTTGAATTAAGATTAACTTAATTTTGACCAATAACATTCAGAACTTCTAACTTTAAGCAATTTTTAATCCTTCCAGGTGTGGAACTACACAAGGATTCGAAATTCTACCAATCGTGGGAAAATTTTAAGAATAACAACGCATATGTTAATAAAGTGCTTGACTGGAAACTTAAATATGATGAGTCAGAAAATCCTGTTATACGCGCCTCTCGCCTTTTGACCGATAAAGTTTCAGACGTTATGGGTGGACTTTTTTCGAAAACAGAGCTTTCTGAAACGCTCACTGAACTTTGTAAAATTGATCCCAATTTCGATCAAAAACAGTTTCTTCGTGATTGTGAGACTGACATAATACCGAACATCCTAGAAGCGATGGTTCGTGGAAATTTAGACATTCTGAAAGATTGGTGCTTCGAAAGCACATACAATATTATAGCAACACCAATAAGCCAAGCAATAAAAGCTGGTATGTACTTGGATTCAAAGATCCTGGATATCGAAAATATAGACTTGGCAATGGGCAAAGTTATGGAGCAGGGTCCGGTGTTGATAGTAACCTTCCAGGCTCAACAGATTATGTGCGTTCGTGACCGTTATCACCAAATAGTGGAAGGTGATCCTGATAAAGTCATGCGCGTGAATTATGTGTGGGTTCTATGCCGAGACCCAAACGAGTTAAATCCAAAGGCAGCTTGGCGGCTTATGGAGCTGTCCGCAAACAGTCAAGAACAATTTGTATAATAAACTTTTACATGTTAGCTTTTAACATTTTCACACTTTAATGCCAACATGTCACGAATTGTTTCTAGGTAATTACATAATTGTTTCCTATATATGTAGATACGCATATGTACATACATACATATATTAGATGGAAATAATTTTCGGTTTTCGCTAGCGAATTTTCCAAAAACATTAAAGCATGAAGAGGTAGGTTGTAGCAATAATTTCTTGTTACGTTGGGCAAATTAAGTTAAGTTATTAACCACTTTGTATATAACTAGTTTAAATTAATAAAAAATAGTATAGTATTTCGATTATAAAAAATTTCGGCACCGTTTTAAATAACTTTTTTGCATAACTTTTAAATCATGTCCGAGACCTCTTTATCGCATATTTACGAATAATGGGTTTGTTTTTTTTTTTTTAATTTTCGGGCTAGTTTCGGGCAAATGACTGGAAGAATGAAATGCTCTTACAAAAGTGAGTAAACTGCCCAAAACCACGAGAACGTAAAACCAGGGACCGAAAATAATCGTTATCATGAAGGATTTTTATTTAAAAATCATTGTATAATCGTTATTTTATGATTTATATTTTTTCAATCAAAAATAATCGTTATTCTTTGATTTTTATTTTTTCAATAATTTTTAATCGTTATTTTATGATTTTTATATTTTCGATCAAAAAAAATAGTTATTTTATGATTTTTATTTTTTCGATCATTTTTAATCGTTATTTCGTGATTTTTATTTTTTCGATCATCTTTAATCGTTATGTTATGATTTTTATTTTTTCGATCATCTTTAATCGTTACTTTATGATTTTTATTTTTTTGATCATTTTTAATCGTTATACTATGATTTTTATTTTTTCGATCAAAAATAGAAGTTATTCTTAGTTTTTTAATGTGTAAACTGAATGTGCACAGATTTGACTTAAAAAAAGTTTTACAAGGCATGCATATGTACACTAGGATGGTCCAAAAACAGTAAAGTCGGAATTGTAATGCTCTCACCCCCTAGGATTGTTCTATATCGAAAAAAGTATACCCCTACTTTTATACTTTTCATGAGCATGAAATGGTATTATAATTAATACGATTAAAAATGATCGAAAAAATAGAAATCACAAAATAACGATTAAAAATTATCGAAAAAATAAAAATCATAATATAACGATTAAAGATGATCGAAAAAATAAAAATCTCAAAATACGGTTAAAAATGATCGAAAAAATAAAAATTATAAAATAACGATTAAAAATTATCGAAAAAATAAAAATCATAAAGTAACGATTAAAAATTATCGAAAAAATAAAAATCATAGTATAACGATTAAAAATGATCGAAAAAAAAATCAAAAAATTACGATTAAAAATGATCGAAAAATACAAATCACAACATAACGATTAAATTTTGATTTTTATTATAAAAATCATAACGGTTACGGTCCCTGCGTAAAACACATATTTTGTGCCCGAAACTAAACGTCAAATCTCACAAAATTATAAATTTAAGATTTGAAACTCGCCCGGGAAAATAGGCTGGGCGATCTCGGGCTAATGAAAAACTAAATTTGCTCTCTCAAAGTGCCACTCAACAGCTCGAGAACCAACCAAAGAAACATAAAATGGGCACTTTCGTGCAGCAAAAAAAAAACAAACGTAATCAGCCTCATTGCTTAAGTCGTAAATTAGGCTAAGGGCCGGTTGCTCAAAGCCTGGTTGACACTAATCCCCGCTTAAACATCGTTATCGACATTACCGACACCGTGGTATATGCATGAAGTCGAAAAGGTCGATAACGATGTTAACCGAGGATTAGTGTCAACCAGGCTTTGAGCAAACCGGCCCTAAATTGTACGCCTCGACAACATCTGCATTGTCGACTGTCGTGCTGAAATAAGTAAACAACGAAATTCGGTGAAAACTATGCAGTGCTGCCAAGTTTTTCTGTTTTAATACACTAGTCGAGTGGAAATTTTAGGCAATGACGTGAAATTTTCGATAGGATTCGACTCTCTAAAAACGATTTGCATTCGACACGACTCTCGCAATGAGGCTGAATATCAAATAGACTCCATTACTGTACATCAGCATTTTTGCAACATATTAAGAATGAAGACTGAGCAATTTAGTAGACAAGAAGTCTGAGCCTTCATGGCAATACCTCCGACAACGCAGAGAGGCCAGAGTAACAAAGATCTTGAAACATTCATCATAAAAATATTTGTGTAGTCTATCCAGAAGACGCTTTTAATCTAACACTCACCGTTCGCATGAAAAATGCAAGAAACGGGCCTTCGTGGCCTTTGACCTTGAACATTTTTTTTTTAATCAGGATCGGTGGGCAACTTTGATATTTTAATTGTAATACCGAAAACCTGTACACATTTTGTAACGAAGCATTTTAGCGGCCCCGTTGTTTCTACAGTGCTGGGGCATACTCGCCGTGTCTGCAATAAGTTTATAGTTTCGTGGCCTCTTACAAATCGTACTTTATTTCGTCATTTAGTGTTTTCTTAACTATTACAAAAGCGTATAACTTTTGTCACTGCTTTTATAAAGAAGCAAAAAAAAATATTTGAAGCCCCTTATCGAGAAACTTGGGTCCGGTTTAGTTATTTTTACAATGATTTTCGGTTGTTGTGTACAAACGCATAACCCGAATCCAAATACTTTAACATACACGTGTAATCAAAGGATTCATATTTTATTTAAGATAAATGTTTCAAATTTCCTACCACTAGCTTATTAATAAATTCGGCACTTTTGCTAATTTCGATGTGGGTTCTGCGCAAAAATACTGTGGATGACGTAGCCGGAGTGATAAGCACAAGAAATGTTGTATAGCATCGACATGCGGAAGCCCCTCTTCTCCGGCAACACAGAAAGGCGAATTCTACTTAGTAAGGGTTATAATCCCTAAGCGCGGCCGAAGGCAGAATCAAGCGCAATAGGTGGTGGACCTAACAAAGTGCGTGTTTGCAATGGCTTGGAATAAGCTGTTATTGCATTAACAGGATTGGGAACCAGTCCTTCCGGCATAGGAGGAGTTTTGGTTTGTGGTTCAACATTTCAACCAGAAGCTGACATAGATGCGCCCATGGTTACTATGACCGACAGCTCCACATGTCTTTGTGAAATCATTCCCATAGCGTGCTCCTATTCCGTTGCAATAATTGCAAATGCAATAGAATCCATAGTTTCCTCCAAAATATGTAAAATCAAACAATTTTACTATAAATAAGCACTTCATGAGTGTTTTTTTTAATTCCTTTCCACTTTGTTTTCCTTCATTCAGCTATCTTCGAAAAACAACTGATAGCTGGCAATGCTGCACATGTTTCCGCAAGGGTTGCAGCATGTGGATTTTTCGTAGCTTATCTACGAATTACGAATTACGAAAATTCGGGTTCTAGAATAACTCTTTCCAGCCTGTACACGTATACATTTAAATTCGGTATATTCAATGACAGGGACACTAACTTCCTCGATCGATGAATGCACCGCAAAAAGAACACCACCGCCGATTCTGCCCTCGCGGTCACTCCTGTATATTTGATATTCATTTGGAAGAATTTCGGAATTAAAAATATGAGGTTTGGGCCATGTTTCGGATGAAGGAAATAATATTATAATTGCAGTCAAAACCTTTTAAATATGTGTCAGTTAATTTGGTATTCAAACCTCCAACGTTTTGATAGTAAATTTAATTAGACTAGCGAGTTGGCTTTTGAAACCGAATTAAGATTAGAAAATTTCGCTATTAGGTTTATTAGGTTATACTCATCATTTTCAAGAATTGACACATGTATTAACAGGGTTGCATCGGAATAAATTCTGTTTGAAAATGTGTTCGATCGACTCATTTCTTGTGTTGCATATAAACACTTGCATTTCAAGCGAGCTACGCTGACACGAGTTAATTCGATACCCCCGTTCTCTCAATTCGTCGGCCGTGATTTTTTTTTTAAGTTTGCCAACATTTTAAAATCACATAAAATTGAGAGTAAAACAAATGAATTCTTCAAAGTTGTTGTTGTTTGAGATTGAAAATGAGAATGTGTTGTGAGTTTGTGTTTAAAATTTTAAAATTAAATTACTTGTAAACGTCAAGAATTTGAAAAATTCCTCCCAGCGGTTCTACCCAAGGTGTATTAGGCATTCAGTAAGCGGTCTCTAGTCACTAATAGTAACTTTTGGGTGATGAACTTGGATTTGGAGACTATTTGGCATTCAGTACGCTGTGTAACGTCTCTAGTCTAAAAAAAAAGTCACTAATTTGTCAGCTGGCTAAGAGCAGGTCTCAAAACTAAAAATATGGAGAAAAAGTTAGTTGCTTTCCATTTTATTAAAAAAACGCGAATACGAAGCGAGGAAATTTGTTCAATAAGAATTTCGTTAGGAAATAAACCAAAATGCTCTAATATACAAGTCCATTGAAAAAAAAATATATATAAAAAAAATATATATTTTTTTACATTAAAATGTAATGATTATTAAAAAAATTTAACTAATAAAAAAAAAGAAAAAAATACTAAATAAAAAAAATAAAAAATCCTCTACGCCCGAGGAGTACTCGAACCTGTACCCTCTCGACCGGCAGCCTAATGCTTTGACCACTCGGCCATTGCGACTCTTCGGGCGGCGAGGCAAAGGCATACATAAACACTGTCAGTTGACTGTCTGTGTTTGTTTTCACCACATATTTTTGGTGAACTTTTTGTGACTATCCTACTGAATAGTCTAATTGCTAATCTCAAATTTAGTAACTTGAGATGAGACTGAATTACGGAATCCCAGGGTTAATCGCTAGAAAATCATTACGAGGAGGTAGAAGACGGTGCAAAAAAACCGAGAAACATCAAAAACGCTACAAAAGCTTTTTTCTGAAAATCGATTACAAATAAAAATAAAATGGCTGATTAGGTGATCTTTAGTCGTTGGTTCATGTATGCATATCATTTATAATAAGAATAAATAAAGAAAATGTGAAAAAGCTGTGGTTTTAGTACATTTAAAGTTTTTGGGGCGTCAATTGAGAATTGTCAAAATCGACGAAACCAAAATAGCGGTTTACGAAACGCGTCAACTTCGTTTGCTACGGCGTGCTTGACCCTATGAAAGGTCTTAACATAAAATCCCTTAATTCCATGTCCCCACCGTAGATTAACCACGTAGTTAAGGCTGTTGAGTTGTTTATCCCGTTAACCCACTTGATTTAGCGTGGTCGAATTGTCAAAAAAAAAAATTCAATATGGCGAAATCAAATCGTAGCCAAGTTTTCGCCTTCAAATTCTTTTCATTATTTCACCCTATGAAAGGTCTAAACATAAAATCCCTTTAACACGGTGCGAGTGGGACAAATAGCGTCGTTGGCAAATTTTCCCACGCTTAAAGGAATTTTCCCACGACGTATACATTTGGTTCACACAATCGCTGTCAAAATCGCAGCTGGCTTCAGCGTCGGCAGAGTTCACACGAACGCTACTCGTTTAGACAACCGACAAAAACTCTTCAATGGGAATATCGTAACGCCATTGCAAAGAATTTATTGCAGCAACAACAACTAGTGTTGCCAAGTTTTGAATTTGAAGACGCACTAAAACCCAAGAAAATCGCCAAATTTCTATTATAGTATTTAATGGTCTTTGAATTCGTTGAATTTGTGTCCAGCGTTGCTGTTGAATTGAATATTTTTTTTTTATTTTCGTGACTGTTAAATGTTATATATTTCTTCGTTTTGCTAAATTTTCTTTCCTATCAAACAAAAGCAAAAAGAAGAAATGAAGTTTCATGAACTATGCGGTAGTTTGAATCTACACTGCAGTCTCTTATGATTTTGTAAACTAAAGGACCATAGGGAACTTTTCTTTCCGACCGCTTAACACCAAAAACATGACGAAATTTGATTTCCCGTTTTAGTGTGTTTTATTTGAGCGCCTACTGTTCAAATCCCACCCGATTTCGATTATTCTCTTTATTCAAAAGGTTCGTTAGATAATAATTTAACTGTTAGGAGATGCTGTTGCTTTTTTGATTAGTCTTACAAAAATATAACAAGTTTAGCACAAACTAAAGGTGTAAAGGTCGATTCCTGGTCCCAGCAATGGCGAATTACCGAATGTAATTCTGGCATGATTTAAAGTGCTGCCATATATTATGTTGGTAAACATATGATCACTCGCTTATGACCATGATACAATAATAAAAGGTGGTATCAGTTGTGACAGCTCGATTTAATAGTGCCTTAGCTCAGTAGAATTAGAAGAAAAATGGGAAGAAATTAATCCACGTTTGGGGGAAAAATATGAAATTTTAGATTTTCTTCTAAACAAAATTTGCTTTTTTATAACATATTAGTAATGAATTGAACTAAACTAAGATAAAATACCTTTTTAAGAAAACAAAATGTGTATACTGAGAAAAAATGAAAAACATTCAACTATACTATTAGGCAAGAATTGTTAAAGAAGTAACACTGTTACACCTAAGGCAGTCAATATGGTGGAATTGGAGCGAGAAGCTGCCAGCCGATAACACCTTGTATTATTGCATCATGGCTTATGATCAGCCATGGGCAGAGAACGAGCACGCGCTTAAATAGCATAATCATCGCGTGAGCGTATGCAAGCAAGAGCGTAACGATGAGAACGCGACAGCATGCAAAACTAATTAAGCACACTAACACATTATCACTTTTGGTTTGTGGTAGTGCCCACGTCTGCTTATGATTAGGTTCTTTCCCGTACGCAACGCGGGATCCCGCAGGTGACCAAAATAGCACAGAAATCATTCCCCCATTCAATAAATGGGTAACAGAGCACGAAAATTGGAACGTATTGGATCGCAAGTGTCTTCTTCCTGCCCGAAACAGCCCGGACTTTTTCTCCGGGTAAAAATGAATAAAGTGTCAAAGTGCATATCAGCTGTTTTGTGTTTACATGATGCCTGCATTTATTTGGTGCTTTTAAGGAATACTGAATGGCCTGTTGATGTATTTTCAATCTTCATATAGTTAAAATCAAATTTGCGAAACCAAAATTCAATTTTCAAGTGTTTGCATTTAAGTGACAAAAACAAAAACAACGTGAATCAGCTGTTTCTCAAATTCTGGGCACGAAATGTGGTTTTTGCGTTCCCGTAATTCTGAACTTTGTTCTATCTTTGAGAGCAAACTTTTCGCTTAGTCTCTTATTACCGGATCCGGTCCGGATTGTTAGGGAAAGAACCTATTGTCATTGTACCGTGATTTATTTTCCACTTTGTAAAGTAGCTTACGAAACTTATGATTGCTATAAATTGTAATCCCCTTTTTTAAGATTTTTCAGATTTGGTTTTTTCAAACCAAAAACAAAAGCACCAAACAACTCAGCGCTAAACTCAAAAATGTTCTTGTTTTGTATAAAGAAAAGCACTAAATTAAGTGCGAAAAACACGAAGTTGGCAACAGTCTCAAAAACTGACGTCTCTCTTGATAGAGCGTGTGAATTTTGAGCACGTCCTCTGCTGCTATTTCCAGAGAGCTTCTAAGCAGGGATGGAAAGTCAGGCTTTCAAATAGAACCTATTTTCGGTATAAATGATACCTTAAACGCCGTCTGTATAGTGCAAGTTAATTAACGATGCGTTGTATTTTGTATATATCTGTAAAATATGAGAGAATGGCTTGAAAATTTACCGAATGTACTTTCAAATTAAAAAAAGGCAGAAATGGTTTCAATTGCACCCACAGTTCCATCACCTCTACTAAGTTCTCTGCAAGCGCTTGCTTCGTTCGTTTGTACGCTCGAATGACTGTCCTCTTTGCTGTCATTCGTTTGGTTCGTTGCTTCATCGTTGTTTGTCCATCCATTGTGTGTTTCGCGTTGCGCTCTGCATTTTTCATTAATAATTTCGTTTAAGTTCAGTATTTACAATTTATTTGCTTATTCTATAATTTGAAGACGTTGGAAACATAATAATTTAATTACTAAGTGTTTTACAACGATTTGTGTAGTGATTAAAGTGAATTTTTCGAACAGAAATGCGGAAAAATATGTACATATAATCGGTAATTGGTAAATCTTTTCCCCCATTTTCACATTTTCTTCAGCTCCGTCTTCGTCGCCTTACTACGCCTTTCCGATGGAGTGTGCATACGAATATGTACACATGTATGCATGTTTTTATATAGATATGTGAGCACAGTGTGTTTGTATGCCAGTTTTCGTTGACGTCGCGCCGCAGTTGAGACAAACGTAGACCAATATATGTACTTACATATATACACGCGATATATCATTATTTCCTTCCATAAGGGATTTGATTATATTTGACTATTTGGCCTATTCGCAAATATTGGAGCTTAGTTTGATCTTAGACAGCAGGTTGTGACCGCTACAAGGTTTTATTGACAGGAGAAATCCACAATTCTTTAATGATTCCCACCGTCGTCTTTATTGTGAGCCATTCTTGCAAGTTCGCTTCAAGTCTGGCACGCTTATTTCCTAATTATCTACATTCATATGGATCTATATAATATCTAAAGCACAAGTATGTATTCATACCTATGTACATATATAGTACAAAATACAAGCATATGTACACATGAACGCATTATTAATAAAGAAACACCAGTTATTTTAAAAGTAATTCACAGAAAATTGTATGTAGAATCTACTTAAGATTCGCTGCAATTAGGCTGGAGATCGGTTTAAGGCAGCTGCAGACGTGGTAAAATCTGAAGTTCTTTGGTTGACTCCTTTGTGGCTGACCTTGCTCCTGGTAATCTTGTGCTAATTTTATTGCCCAATAAACATTTGGGTTGGAGGTCAAGTGGAGATCCAAAACATATTCCAATTTCCAATGCTGATATTCATGTGTGCCTTAATTGGATCACCATAGCATTCTCAAACAAACACGAATTATTTTTGTATGCAACAGTGTTGCCACAAAAAAATTGGGAACAAATGCAGTTTGGCTCCAAATCTCAAATTAGAAAACAAAATATTGGGATCGATAGACATGATTGAGCTGAGTATAACGGCATACTTCTTTTTTTTTTAGGGAAACAACAACAACAATTATCAAAGGATAAAGTTCAAAATGAGCTATTTTGAAATTGAGATTTCTTCAAAACAAATGGATGGATTTTGAAAATTTTGATTTCATTTAATAGAAAATTCGATTCCCTTTAATTTGGTATACGTACTTTATATATATGTAGTATAGTTCTTACAAAAATTGATGTAAAATAATTATAAAAAAAAACACCTTTTGCAGAGAACACCTTTCTGCGTAGGCGGCCTTCGGCCGCACTTAGGGATTATACCGCTCACAAAGTCGAATTCTCTTCCTGTGTTGCGAAGAAAAGGCACTGAACACCTTTTGCAGAGAACACCTTTCAGCGTAGGCGGCGTCGGCCGCACTTAGGGCTTGTAAGCTTTTTTTTATAATTATCTTACATTAATTCAATTTTCGTAAGAACTATACAACATATGTATATATAAAGTACGTATACCAAATTAAAGGGAATCAAATTTTCTTTTAAATGAGATCAAAATTTTCATTCAATGATATCAAAATTTCATTCATTCGTTTTTGAGAAATCTTGATTTCAAAAATTGCTTATTTTGAACTGTAACCTTTGATAATTCTTGTTGTTGTTGTTTTCCCAAAAAAAGAAGTGTACCGTTATACTCAGCTCAATCATCTCTATCGATTCCAATATTTTTTTTTTAATTTGAGATTTGGAGCCCAACTGCATTTATGCCAGAAATTGCCAAATTCCTCAAAAACAAATGAAAAATCCTCCTAATCCGAACAAATTACTCAAAATTTTCTTATTACAGATATGAGTATTGTGTACTGCATACTATTTACAGGTACTTAGTATAAAAATTAATTACACCCCTAAATTCGATTGCTACACTTGTTCTTGCGGCTCAAACAAAGTATCACCGTTATTTTTTATGCCTTGCTTTGTATGTAATAAGAAAAGGACTATATTAGTAATGCAGATATAATTCTTTTTAATTGGGAATCTGAAAAATCTTTTAATTCCAAAACTTTTTTCCTATAATTTTCTTGATCTAATGAAGAATCAATATGGATATCCTTATGATTGAACAATGCGTGTTCTCCATTCGTTACCAAGATTTTGCAAGTTCAAAGTAAGTTGAAAATATAACGATGGAATGAAGAAAATTATCGATAAAATTTTGAATATTTATCAGCAAATGCAGATCGTCGCCTGGGTAAAAGATTGTCGTAAGCGTCATATGTACATGCGTAACATACGACACTCTTTTACCCAGGCGACGAGATGTGCTTAAGAGCAAAAAACACCTCACAAGCGGCTTGATAAACCAAGCGAAATATCCCTTTCCCATGATAACAAATATTTAAAGGTAGTTTCACTTCTTCTTATCCACCATTGTTCCCATTTGACGTAAACTGTGCTTTTGACGTTTTCTTTTAAAGTGAAGCTACCATATTCTTTGAATTTAACTTCAAAAAAAATTATTTCAAGGAAGATATTTTGGGCATCACTTACTAGCGAGCCTCAACGGCTTGTCAAACAACAACAACAAAAATCAAAATTTTTTGATTTTCTGGCCGCCATGTTGACGTTTGATCAAAAACTAGTAAAACTGTCAAAAAATAAAAATTCGCTCAGAGCGAGAGAGTAACATTGAAAAGTACGGGATCGCTTTCTAGTAAAAAATGGTAACTTCTGTCAACTTCAACATAATCTCCAAATTTTGGTTTTAAATTTTTGCTTATTTTGTATGTAAACACACTCAGCTCACACTGTAAGTAACCAAAAATACTTTCAAATTAATTAAAATCCACTTAAACAAGTAATTAAATACTTTTCGACGTGAATTAGCAGAGTGCACTTTTCGTTTGTTTACAATTGGTTGCCAAACACACTACAGCTGATCGTTTGACACATTTACCAGGATTTACCAGCAAAAAATTCTCGGACTAAAACTGGTAACTTCTGACAGAGAAAGAACCGTATTTACTCTCTTTTTTTGTCCTCTCAATAGTCAGAGAACCGAGTACGGGATCGATTTCCAAAAGTCCAAAATCTGACTGATTCTGACTAATCCGGACTCGTACGGGATCGCATCTATTGTGTATGATATATATTATGAACTGGAAGAAAACTAAAATGCCCGTAGAGCATCTAGATGCTATTCCCCATCAAAAATAAAATTTTGAAACATGTGTCATTAAAATAATTTTGCGACAAAATCAGTACCCAATTGTTGCATGGAAACATCAACTGCTCTTGCAATTATGGAGTGGATCGTCTATTAAAGACAAACGGCGTTTAATATCAAATGCAATTAAAAATGATTTTTTGACAAAATATGCCTATATGTACAGTATCGGTCATATCTATAGCACGCCATTTCAAAGTGATATTGTGTGCAACTTATGTTTATTTATTTATTTTTGAGAATTTTCAATTAAAATACAGTTCTTTCTCTAACAAACCCCATATAAACCCAAGTTGAATAATTTGTAGAAATCTTCAAAAAAGTGCAACAAATTTTCACCTAAATTTCAAACTTTTTTCTCAGAAGTGTTAGATTTTTCAAGTGGCTAAAATTTACCATTGATTTTTTTGGAATTTTTTTCGTCGAAGGTGTTGCGGTTTTTTCCATATAAAAATAATCCCTGTTAAAAAATCAACGGTTATTTTTAGCCACTTGAAACTTGCACATTATCAGATTAAAATTGAATGGGCTATAAAACTGAGTACTCAAAATATTTTAATATTCGGAAGAACAGTTGCAAATTTATTGGAAAATTTGTTGCATTTTTTTGTAGTATTTTACAAAGTTTAAAACTTGGGCTTATATGGGTTTTGTTAGACAATAAGCTGTATTTTAGTTAATAATAATAATAATAATAATAATAGATTGGCGCTTACACATGTTAGTGTTTGGCCGAGCCTCTCCTCCGATCTCACTGCTTACCACTGCACCACAGCGGCATAATTCTTAAAAATTAATAATTAAGGATAAGTGGCAAACCACGTCACTTTGAAATGGGGGTACTATAGATATGGCCAATACTGTATGTACAAAAAAATTGAAATTTATTCACCTTTTTTACGAATATTTTAAATAATTTAAATTTTTGTAATAAAGCCCAGTAAAAATAGATCAAATTGGTGCGAAGGAAAAAATAATTTGTAGTAGCAATTTTTTAAAATTTCATATAGCAACATTTTGCCATCTTGGATTTTAGGTGTTGTTTGGTTTTTATGCGATTTTCATGCGAATTTTTGAATTTTTCGTAAAGAATAGTTATATACAAGTTTGTAGAGTATCACATTTTTTATATATTAAAAAAAAAAACATTTTTTACTGTAAATGAATAATTAGCAAAATGTTTATATATTAGGTTAAAAAAAAACATTTTTTACTGTAAATAAATAATTAGCAAAAAGTTCGAAACAAATTTACATTGCAACGGTTTTCGCCTTTTTGTAAGAAATTTTTTTTTTGTACGACGCTTAGATCACGACCGGAAACGAGCCAAACAAAGCGATTTAACACGTTGGCTGCCAAAGCCTTTTTAGAATTTTGATCGTTCAGTAGCAATGTCATTTTACAATTTTGGTCACCTGAGGCCAACAGCTTATTTTTGTTCTTTTTTGTTTCTTAGCGCCTAAAAATAAGTTTTGACTACTCGCGACTTTATTTTGGTCCCTAATTTTGCAGTTATAACGGTTTTTTTGTGTCGCACATTTACCATTAAAATACCATTAAAATTACACATCGGCCATGGGAAATACACCAAAATGTTCACCACAGGCCAGAGAATCCAAATTCCATGTAAAATTCCATATTAAAATGTACGAAAATGTGCGACGTGGCCTCAGGGTAACATTTAGGTGTCGCACGAAAATGTGCGACGTGGCAGCCAACGTGTTAAAGGAAGCGGCGTAAAATTCATTTTCCCATCGCACCAACCGGCGTCAGGTAGGTTGGTATTGAAACTGGACAACAGTTGACAATAACCGCGCCCACCTCCCATATAACGGTATTTTCGAAAAATTCAAAAACGAATATGCTGAAATACTTGATCCAAATCGGTGAAAATTGGAACGTGAAGTAAAATTTTGGCATAAAATAAGACAGTTAAGCTGATGTCACATAAAACTTTTGCTTCGCTTTACGTGACAGATTCGCTTTGACAGATAAGATGAATTGTATGAAAATGCACAAAGCATGCCACATAAATCGTTGAAGCGGCAGCGCGAAGCGAAAAGATGGTCAACTCCCATCTTTTTGCGCGCTTTGACAATCAGCCGGTTTAATATTTATTTTGTTTCGTCCAAATTCGGGTTTTCATGCAGAAACATAAAACTTAATTACATTGCTGATAATTTTAAATCAAAATAATTAAAATCCACAGCAACTTTGATGAGTAAACAAGCGGTACAACATTGTTTTCTTGGCGTTCATTGTGGCATACCTTTTGCGTCTGGCGCTTTGCTGGCAAAGTTATAAATGTCACGCAAAGCTACAAAGTTTTATCTGGCATCAGCTTTATGAAATTGTTGGAAAACGGGCGCGGCACCGCCCACTTATGATGAAATGCTGTATCTCTGTAGTCCTTTTACCAGTCCGCACCAGCTCGGTGCGACCATTGCTTAGAGTCTCACTAAGAAACGCGTTGACAATTTTTAAAATTAAGCAAGAATCACACCTCCTCCCATATTTGTAACGGTAATTTACAGAAATGCGAAAACTGTGATAAATTAGTGGGCACCGCCCACTTACGCCTACATGTGTATGTGTATCTCGGTAAGCGGCTTATTAATTTTTACCAAACTCGGTACAATTATTAAACTTGGCGCAAAAATGCAATTACGCCCACTTACGGTATATTTCAAAAATACGAAAACTCCGGTAATCCAATAATTAAAGACGCCAATTTACTCCAACTTACAACAATGTTATAGGATTTTGGAAAATGGGCGTGGCACCACCAACTTATGACTACATACATCAGTGTGCATCGATAACCGCTTTATCGATTTCCACCAATCTTGGTTCAACTACTTCAATATATAATAGCATATTATCGAAACTGTTTGAAATCGAGCAAAATACTCCTGCTTATCATGCAGTTTACCGAAAGGTGAAAAAAGAATATTCAATACGAGCGCCGGGTCATTTCCTAAAAATAAATAAAATAAAAAATATCATTTCTTACATATTTTACATTCGGATTCCACTTTGTCTTTGCAAAATGTATAACAATTTCTTATTTCCATATCAGTTTTACGACTCGTTTTGAACAAAGCTTAAGTAAATAGATTCTTCAAGAACATGTAGAATAAATGAAATCCATATATTGTGTTAGATAGTTCAGTCAAAGGAAAACTGTTTATTTGCGAAGTTACAGAAGGCGAAATTGTAATGTGTGGTAAATACTCTAACGCTAACAGCCGATATCTGAGTTGATAAATAACTATAAGTTAACAAATAATTAGTAAATCAATAGTTAACTGCCAAATGTTGACGAATTAACTATAAGCTAATTATATATTAAATACACTGAGAAACTGACAAGAAGAGATAATCTTTTGATTATAATTAAACATCCACTGAGAAAACGGCTGTAAGCGGTATAAAAAAGCAATCGGCTTGGAACAAATATTGGTAACGAAGCGATATTTTGCCGAAATCCGCAGTAAAATCTGCGTTTTGCTAATTTTAGTTCTGTCTTGAAGAAAAATCTTTCCATACAAATGTTATATCTGGATAGGTTTTATATCGAAATCTGTAATAAAATTTTACTTTTTGAAAAAACCCGATGTTTAACACCTTGCCAAATTCAACTGTTAATAGCTAAGTTAGCTTTAGGACAATCTTGACCATCTTATATATAGAAATGCTAAGCCCGTTCTTAGCTTCGAAATGACGTTAAGATGAAGTCTACGATGAGCAGAACCCAAGATATAACGATTTGAAGAAGTACATGATTAGTCAGAACCACGAAAAAATGCAAACTTTGACTGATCATATCTCCGAAGAAAAAAAAGAAGAAAAAAATTCCTCGAACACGTGTTAGCTTATTTCTTTTATAGGACCCACAAAAAAATTTTTAGCGAATCAGAGACACGACATAATTTTTTTCTATGAAATCCGTCCGACTTAAAAAAGAATGGCACATATACGGAAAATGCTCTACGGATCATTCTGAGCAACTTTGCTTGAGAAACTATGGGTCTAAAATGAATTTCGAGCCAGCGACGTTTATGATAAAGTTTTTTAAAATGATCGTGGTACTTATGACCACATATGTGAATCTCGGTAACCGTTCGATCAATCATAAAAGCAAACCTGGACCCTGCCTGGTACCGACAAAAAAATAAATAAATAGGTAAAACAAAACTTGAACCTGTAGCGCGCCTGTTGGCTAACCGAGGCCGGTCGAATTTTACGATTGTACGTTGCAACAATTTCACCACCTTGTAAATTAAAGACTCTAGAAGAATACCTTATAAGAGTTTATGTTCCCATGTACGTTAACATTAAATACTACCATTCTGTTATATACGGCAGTCCGCTTCTATTCAAATTTATAGGCCTCACGCATTTCTTCCGTCTAAGGAGCGGCAGAATTAACTCATACTTTGCTATGCTATGCGATGATCGTAGATCAGAACGCGACCAGGCAATAAAAAAATTGTGACTACCGTGACAACCCAACATCTATACATAGAAGGTCGCGCAATCCGCGAAATAAAAATTGCATCTCTCTGCGCATATCGTCTCAGGGCGATTTTTTACTTTCACGCCTTCATGCCGAAAAGCCACAAAACTTGATTTTTCACAGCGGCCAATTTTTGCGAAATTTGCATTTAAACTCGCTATATCTCAGACGTTTATGATTTGATTGATTTGAAATTTGTACACAATAAACTAGATTCTATTCTGAAGAAGATGAGTCTTCTTAATACTTATTTAAAACGAAATGGCGGATATTTTAACATTTTTATAAAAATTAAGGAGGTGATTTTTACAAATGCAGAAGTTGTGTTATGAAGTTTACAATTTTTGTTTTGTTTTAATGCAGCATTAAATATCTATATACGGATATTTTTGGGAAAGTTTCAGGTTTAGACAACAAGTAGTTCTAAAGTTATAACAATATTATGATGACACCTACGAGTGGTCGCTCGCCTCTAGATGACCCGAACTTTTTCTTCTGGTAAAATCATGAAAAGTGTCAAGAAATCACTAGTTGACGTTTTTACAGGAAAAATGGTTTTTTTTCCCGTACTTTTTGTTGTTACTCACTTTTTACCCTCACTTCAGAGAGTAATTTTGCTGTTTGACAGTTTTACAGGATTTTTCACGAAAAGTATTGGATCAGAGCTTTTATTTAAATATACAAGTGGCAACACTATTGCTTGTTCCTTGAAATTGAACAGCTGGTTGTTTTTTGTCAGGAGTGGAAACAAATTATTTTTACTAAATTTTCGGATTTCTCGCTTTACTTGTCGGGAAAGAATCCTGTTGAAAACAAAATGTTCCATTTCCAGACATTTGCAATGCATTAATTCAGATGGCATATAAATACAGTGTTAAAATAAGTAAAATTCCAATTTTGTTGGCATTTTTATCGAAAAATAGAATTTGATGCTTGACTTTTGCGAATCGCGCCCACACAATGGCGAGAGAAACATAGGAACCATGTTATACTTTTATTTGCTTTGGAGATATAGGACCTTTTAGCTACGTTCTTTTCTTTATATTTGGAATTATGAAAAGGCTGTTACTGAAAAAAGATCACGTCGGAAAAGATATTTTTTATGTTTCGTTTGGGCCATGTTCCTATGTGATTGTTTGCTGGGTTAGAGCTGCTTCGGCCGTTAAATATTTCTGTTTCTGTGTGCCTAGTTAGTAGCATTTTGTTTCTTTCTCTTTTCTTTTTTCACAGCTCACCCTTAAGCCCACGAATTATTTTTTCTTATAAGAATTTGGCTAAAGGTTTACCCTGAATATATACTCTACGGAGTTATAACTATTTTAAGGCTCTTACACAGGTTTCTTATTTAAATAAAGCAATTTTTTTTGAATATGTGTGATCACAAGTTTTCTTAACTTACCAAAAGTAGTCCTGCCACAACTCACGTCCGTGCTCCTCAACCACTTCCCATTAATTTAAATGTAAAATAAGTAATTCCTATAAGTCTCCAATTAGTACGAAATAACCGTAAAAAACACTGAATCCATCGTAGGTTCGATTTTCATTTAATCTATATACGAAATGGCTATCAGTGAATAGCTACGAACGTGAATTCGAAATTCTTAGAGAGCCTTCATCGAATCCGTTCGTAATGAAGTTTCGTACAGATACTCTGTCGGAACAAAATTTAAAGTCGCTAAATCTTAAAAATAATGCAAAAAAGCTGCATAGTTAATAACTATGGAACGGATTTTTAGGACCTAAAAACCTATAAAAAAGGCAAAATAAAATAACGAAATAGGCAGGAAAAGGCACTAGGTATTGCAAAAAAAAGCAAAATAAGGCACTAAAAAAAAAGACAGAAAATACGAAGAACAATCAAAAAATACATTTATTTTAGAAATGTTTATATTACAAGTAAAAAGAGAAAAACTGTGAACTAGTTTCATTATATGAAAAATTTGTACCTTGAATCTTTGCCTATTTTATCGTTTCGAGTTTAAACTTTAATCTGTATGGTTGTAGTAACATTGAACCACAAGATGCATTTTGAAGTTTTCTGGCAGATTTTTCATTCGATTTTCGCGAAGAAAAGCCTTGAATGTAGTAAATGTGCGCTCGACGTAAGTTGATACAAGTGGAGCCCAATTTAAATATGGAACGTTTGAAACGTTCATATTATCAGGAATAAGGGCGTTTTCCTTGCCCTTTACAATTTTATCCACACCCCTTATTGTCTCCAAGCCTACGTTAGCTGAGAATGAGCTTTGAATTCAATTTCCAACACCAATTTGGCAAGAGGTCCCTGCGCTTCTATAAGCCGCATGGGCATATGTGTATATTTTTTAATCTTAAAAAAAAAAATTGTAAATGCTATAATCACTTTTTTAAAGGTAGAAAAGGCAAAAAAGGCAAATATCTTTAAAAAGGCAAAAAAAGTCAACATCAAAGGTGTATATATGGAATAAGGGGAAAGCTAAATCGTGGACATTCTTAACCGAATATACTCTATCTCTTTAGCAGAAAAAAAGGCAATTTCCATAAAATCCGTTCCCTGTTAATAACAAATATTTATTATACTCCAAATTCGGTATAATAATAATAATAATAGATTGGCGCTCACACATATGTTAGTGTTTGGCGTAAAATACCAATGACGAATGACAAGCAAGACTTTGGCCATCGAAAGCGGATCTCGTCCAGATAAACGTTTGCTTTTGGCTGAATGCTGAATCTGATTAATAGATCCGCTAGCTATTTATATCTTCACCTTCATTCAATTCCATTTTATATTGCATATTATTGATTTTATGTACGAACATAACAGAGCCTGATCCTTCAGCTCTGCAATAAAGAAGTATAAACAAGCTCGCTTCCTAGGTCCTTTTTAAAGTTAGCACTCGAAAAATTGTGTACTCACAAAACTATATAGTATTTCAAGTGAAAGTGTCTTATAAATTTCATTGATATTTAAAAAAGCAATGCTTGACCAGAGATATACTAAAAAACTGATCATCAATCAGATGGGCTTATTATGGCTGCATTTATTTATTCATTCTGAAGCCTATATATCCGCACAAGTAGAAAACTTAATCAAAAATTAACAAAGGCATTAACAATTTCATTTTGCTATGCATCTGCGTTTTTACAACGTTTGGTCCCTGTGGTGGCGGCATTAAGTTTGCGGCTTAACTTTTTTAGACCACCCTAAAGTGCCTACACTGATCTGCTGGATGCAATTTAATAAATTAATATTTTTTATTAAGCGAGGCAATATTCAGCCTCATTGCGAGAGTCCTGTCGAATGCAAATCGTTTTTCGAGAGTCGAATCGTACCGAAGATTTCACGTCCTTGCCTAAAATATTCACTCGACTAGGGTATTAAAACGGAAAAACTTGGCAGCACTGCATAG
>NW_023458558.1:170801-180129 GCF_013731165.1 Rhagoletis pomonella
ATAAATGATACCTTAAACGCCGTCTGTATAGTGCAAGTTAATTAACGATGCGTTGTATTTTGTATATATCTGTAAAATATGAGAGAATGGCTTGAAAATTTACCGAATGTACTTTCAAATTAAAAAAAGGCAGAAATGGTTTCAATTGCACCCACAGTTCCATCACCTCTACTAAGTTCTCTGCAAGCGCTTGCTTCGTTCGTTTGTACGCTCGAATGACTGTCCTCTTTGCTGTCATTCGTTTGGTTCGTTGCTTCATCGTTGTTTGTCCATCCATTGTGTGTTTCGCGTTGCGCTCTGCATTTTTCATTAATAATTTCGTTTAAGTTCAGTATTTACAATTTATTTGCTTATTCTATAATTTGAAGACGTTGGAAACATAATAATTTAATTACTAAGTGTTTTACAACGATTTGTGTAGTGATTAAAGTGAATTTTTCGAACAGAAATGCGGAAAAATATGTACATATAATCGGTAATTGGTAAATCTTTTCCCCCATTTTCACATTTTCTTCAGCTCCGTCTTCGTCGCCTTACTACGCCTTTCCGATGGAGTGTGCATACGAATATGTACACATGTATGCATGTTTTTATATAGATATGTGAGCACAGTGTGTTTGTATGCCAGTTTTCGTTGACGTCGCGCCGCAGTTAAGACAAACGTAGACCAATATATGTACTTACATATATACACGCGATATATCATTATTTCCTTCCATAAGGGATTTGATTATATTTGACTATTTGGCCTATTCGCAAATATTGGAGCTTAGTTTGATCTTAGACAGCAAGTTGTGACCGCTACAAGGTTTTATTGACAGAAGAAATCCACAATTCTTTTATGATCCCACCGTCGTCTTTATTGTGAGCCATACTTGCAAGTTCGCTTCAAGTCTGGCACGCTTATTTCCTAATTATGTACATTCATATGGATCTATATAATATCTAAAGCTCAAGTATATATTCATACCTATGTACATATATAGTACAAAATACAAGCATATGTACACATGAACGCATTATTAATAAAGAAACGCCAGTTATTTTAAAAGTAATTCACAGAAAATTGTATGTAGAATCTACTTAAGATTCGCTGCAATTAGACTGGAGATCGGTATAAGGCAGCTGCAGACGTGGTAAAATCTGAAGTTCTTTGGTTGACTCCTTTGTGGCTGACCTTGCTCCTGGTAATCTTGTGCTAATTTTATTGCCCAATAAACATTTAGGTTGGAGGTCAAGTGGAGATCCAAAACATATTCTAATTTCCAATGCTGATATTCATGTGTGCCTTAATTGGATCACCATAGCATTCTCAAACAAACACGAATTATTTTTGTATGCAACAGTGTTGCCACAAAAAATTGGGAACAAATGCAGTTTGGCTCCAAATCTCAAATTAGAAAACAAAATATTGGGATCGATAGACATTGATTGAGCTGAGTATAACGGCATACTTCTTGTTTTTTTTAGGGAAACAACAGCAACAATTATCAAAGGTTAAAGTTCAAAATGAGCTATATATATATATATATGTAGTATAGTTCTTACAAAAATTTAATTAATGTAAAATAATTATAAAAAAAAAACACCTTTTGCAGAGAACACCTTTCTGCGTAGGCGGCCTTCGGCCGCACTTAGGGCTTGTAAGCTTTTTTTTATAATTATCTTACATTAATTCAATTTTCGTAAGAACTATACAACATATATATAAAGTACGTATACCAAATTAAAGGGAATCAAATTTTCTTTTAAATGAGATAAAAATTTCATTCAATGATATCAAAATTTCATTTATTCGTTTTTGAGAAATCTTGATTTCAAAAATTGCTTTTTTTTGAACTTTAACCTTTGATAATTCTTGTTGTTGTTGTTTTCCCAAAAAAAGAAGTGTACCGTTATACTCAGCTCAATCATCTCTATCGATTCCAATATTTTTTTTTAATTTGAGATTTGGAGCCCAACTGCATTTATGCCAGAAATTGCCAAATTCCTCAAAAACAAATGAAAAATCCTCCAAATCCGAACAAATTACTCAAAATTTTCTTATTACAGATATGAGTATTGTGTACTGCATACTATTTACAGGTACTTAGTATAAAAATTAATTACATCCCTAAATTCAATTGGTACATTTGTTCTTGCGGCTCAAACAAAGTATCACCGTTATTTTGTATGCCTTGCTTTGTATGCAATATTAGGTGCGTTCGCGTAGCTGTTAATTGTTCATGTTTAACCAAAACTTACAAGTTTTTGCGTTCGCGTACGCAAAAAACTTGCAAAGTAGGGGAAATTGAGAGAGCAAAGTGACATTTCATTTTGAGGGGAAGCTGCTAGTTTCTGCTGGAAAAATTTTTGCCAACAGAAATTTGCCAACAGGAAAACAGCTGATCAAAAACAGCTGGTTTGAATTTACGCAAATCACAAATTTGAATTTGATGGTTTGGAAGTTAAAAATTACAAAATGTGACTAATTTAACTTGTAAGAAGAAAGTAGTTATTTGTTTAATCAATAAACTGTGTCAGGATACCACTTTGTGACGAATTTTCGAAAGTTTTAAATTTTACACTTTTGAATGTAAACAAAAATTATATCAGCTGTTCGTCTAACTTGGAAGTTTCTGCAAATTTTCTGTTCGCGTACTATTTGGGATATTTTTCTCTTGTGAGAGAACAGATGACATTTCTCCGGAATTTGGCAGTTGGTTGGTTTTTACTGGAGATTTTAAACGAACGCACCTATTGCTGCAACTATATCAGTGCTCAATATGGGCCTCAAGTCAGTCCTACACATTTTTAATTTACTAAATATACGTTCTACTGAAGCATTAGAAAAGGGCTATATTAGTAATGCAGATATAATTCTTTTTAATTGGGAATCTGAAAAATCTTTTAATTCCAAAACTTTTTTCCTATAATTTTCTTGATCTAATGAAGAATCAATATGGATATCCTTATGATTGAACAATGCGTGTTCTCCATTCGTTACCAAGATTTTGCAAGTTCAAAGTAAGTTGAAAATACAACGATGGAATGAGAAAAATGATCGATAAAATTTTGAATATTTATCAGCAAATGCAGATCGTCGCCTGGGTAAAAGATGTACATGCGTAACATACGACACTCTTTTACCCAGGCGACGAGATGTGCTTAAGAGCAAAAAACACCACACAAGCGACTTGATAAACCAAGCGAAATATCCCTTTCCCATGAAAACAAATATTTAAAGGTAGTTTCTCTTCTTTTTATCCACCATTGTTCCCATTTGACGTAAACTGTGCTTTTGACGTTTTCCTTTAAATTGAAGCTACTATATTCTTTGAAGAAACTAAAAAGTGGTTTTTAACTTCAAAAAACATTATTTCAAAAATTATTTCTAGATATTTTGGGCATCACTTACTAGCGAGCCTCTACGGCTTGTCAAACAACAACAACAAAAATCAAAATTTTTTGATTTTCTGCCCGCCATGTTGACGTTTGATCAAAAACTAGTAAAACTATCAAAAAATAAAAATTCGCTCAGAGCGAGAGAGTAACATTGAAAAGTACGAGATCGCATTCTAGTAAAAAATGGTAACTTCTGTCGACTTCAACATAATCTCCAAATTTTGGTTTTAAATTTTTGCTTATTTTGTATGTAAACACACTCAGCTCACACATGTAAGTAACCAAAAATACTTTCAAATTAATTAGAATCCACTTAAACAAGTAATTAAATACTTTTCGACATGAATTAGCAGAGTGCACTTTTCTTTTGTTTACAATTGGTTGCCAAACACACTACAGCTGATCGTTTGACACATTTACCAGGATTTACCAGCAAAAAATTCTCGGACTAAAACTGGTAACTTCTGACAGAGAAAGAACCGTATTTACTCTCTTTTTTGTCCTCTCAATAGTCAGAGAACCGAGTACGGGATCGATTTCCAAAAGTCCAAAATCTGACTGATTCTGACTAATCCGGACTCGTACGGGATCGCATCTATTGTGTATGGTATATATTATGAACTGGAAGAAAACTAAAATGCCCGTAGAGCATCTAGATGCTATTCCCCATCAAAAAGAAAATTTTGAAACAAGTGTCATTAAAATAATTTTGCGACAAAATCAGTACCCAATTGTTGCATGGAAACATCAACTGCTCTTGCAATTATGGAGTGGATCGTCCATTAAAGACAAACGGCGTTTAATATCAAATGCAATTAAAAATGATTTTTTGACAAAATATGCCTATATGTACAGTATCGGTCATATCTATAGCACGCCATTTCAAAGTGATATTGTGTGCAACTTATGTTTATTTATTTATTTTTGAGAATTTTCAATTAAAATACAGTTCTTTCTCTAACAAACCCCATATAAACCCAAGTTGAACAATTTGTAGAAATCTTCAAAAAAGTGCAACAAATTTTGATCTAAATTTCAAACTTTTTTCTCAGAAGTGTTAGAGTTTTCAAGTGGCTAAAATTTACCATTGATTTTTTTGGAATTTTTTTCGTCGAAGGTGTTGCGGTTTTTTCCATATAAAAATAATCCCTGTTAAAAAATCAACGGTTATTTTTAACCACTTGAAACTTGCACATTATCAGATTAAAATTGAATGAGTACTCAAAAAAATTCTAATATTCGGAAAAACAGTTGCAAATTTATGGGAAAATTTGTTGAATTTTTTTGTAGTATTTTACAAAGTTTAAAACTTGGGCTTATATGGGTTTTGTTAGACAATAAGCTGTATTTTAGTTCATAATAATAATAATAATAATAATAATAGATTGGCGCTTTGTTTGGCCGAGCCTCTCCTCCGATCTCACTGCTTACCACTACACCACAGCGGCATAATTCTTAAAAATTAATAATTAAGGATAAGTGGCAAACCACATCACTTTGAAATGGGGGTACTGTAGATATGGCCAATACTGTATATACAAAAAAATTGAAATTTATTCACCTTTCTTACGAATATTTTAAATAATTTAAATTTTTGTAATAAAGCCCAGTAAAAATAGATCAAATTGGTGCGAAAGAAAAAATAATTTGTAGTAGCAATTTTTTAACGGAAGATTATGGATCCAGTCTCGCCCCTAAATTTCATATAGCAACATTCTGCCATCTTGGATTTTAGGTGTTGGTTGGTTTTTATGCGATTTTCATGCGAATTTTTGAATTTTTCGTAAAAAATACAAGTTTGTAGAGTATCACATTTTTTATATATTATTTAAAAAAAAAAAAAAACATTTTTTACTGTAAATAAATAATTAGCAAAATGTTTATATATTAGGTTAAAAAAAAAAACATTTTTTACTGTAAATAAATAATTAGCAAAAAGTTCGAAACAAATTTACATTGCAACGGTTTTCGCCTTTTTAGAACAATTTCTGTTGAAAATACTTAGCATATTCAAATGATAAAGTTTCATTCTCCACAACTTTTGTAAGAATCTTTTTTAGGTACGACGCTTAGATCACGACCGGAAACGAGCCAAACAAAGCGATTTAACACGTTGGCTGCCAAAGCCTTTTTAGAATTTTGATCGTTCAGTAGCAATGTCATTTTACAATTTTGGTCACCTGAGGCCAACAACTTATTTTTGTTCTTTTTTGTTTCTTAGCGCCTAAAAATTAGTTTTGACTACTCGCGACTTTATTTTGGTCCCTACCCCCAAACGCCCCCTAAACGAAGGAGGATGAACGGCGCTTTATGAAAAGTCACCAAGTCACCAGTCAAAAAAAAAAGTCCTCAAAGCCTTATAACCGATTATTGCTATAATTAATAGAAATCTGAAATATCAACATTTTCATCTCATTTATTTATGTACCTGTGAATTGTTTCTTTACTTCATAAAAATTATCAAAACAAAAGAATTGGTCAGATTTCTCCGATTTTCGTGTATAGTTGTATTCATGATATTGTGTTTATGCAGCATATTTTAGCCCAAATTCATGAAATGATTTCGTGAATTTGCCTACGCACAAACATAGTATATATGGCCTTATTGCGTATAGTGTGATTGCACCACATATAAAAACCATGTGTCTTTACAAGTTTTGGGGCCAATTTCCGATGAATATTTAAACGGCACTTACATACGTTTAATTTTTGATTGTTATTTAATTGTCATTTAGCTTTTGTTACGTTTCCGATCAACTTTAGCTCTGATCCAGTACTCCATGAACTTACAGGATTTTGCACGAACTTGCAGGAAGTTGCAGGAAAAATGTTCCCGTACTCCGAAATTCTCCAAAATCCTGTAAATGAGAGCGACTTTTGGAGAGTTGTGTAGAGAATGAAGTTGCAAGATTTTACCCGAACTTTTTCTTCTGGTAAAATCATGAAAAGTGTCAAGCAATCACTGGTTGACTTTTGACAGGAAAAATGGTTTTTTTGTTCCCGTACTTCAATTTCCTTCGGCGACCATGCTTCGACGGACCCGGAGCGATGCGCGAGCTATTTTAGCCGGCAGCTCATACTGCATCCTCCGGTGGACAAAGCCAAGCGTCGAGTGACCAGAAGGCTGCACAAACTGCCAACAACTTGTGCCCCCCTTGCTTTCACTTGCGGTGAAGTTCAGGTGGCCATCGGGAAGGCGAAAGCCTCCAAAGCCATGGGTCCAGACGGAATATGCATGCGGATGCTGAAAAATTTGGGTCCTGCGGGGGTAGCGTACCTAACGGAGGTCCTCAACCTGTCAATGGCCACTCTCATCATCCCAGACATCTGGAAGGTGGGGAGAGTGGTCCCACTGCTCAAACCGGGGAAACCCGCCAACAAAGGAGATTCGTATCGTCCGATTACACTCCTTTCCCCGGTAGCGAAGACACTCGAGGCCTTGCTACTCCCGTACTTCACAAACCACCTGACCCCAGCGAAGCATCAGCATGGTTTCCGTAAAGTGCACAGTACAACAACAGCACTTAACGCCATAAACACTCAGATAACTCGTGGCCTTAACCGTAACCGTCCCTGTGAGAGAACGATTCTAGTAGCGTTGGACTTGTCAAAGGCGTTTGACACCGTCTGCCATTCCACGCTACTAGAAGATATAGAGGCCTCCTCTCTCCCACAGAGGCTCAAACGGTGGTCGGCAAATTATCTGAGTGGTAGACATTCGTCGGTAATATTTAGAGACAAAACGAGTAAGCAGCGAAAAATAAAACAGGGGGTTCCTCAGGGTGGTGTCCTTTCCCCGCTACTGTTTAACTTTTATATTTCAAAGCTCCCTCAACCACCAGAGGGAGTCTCGATTGTCTCCTATGCCGACGATTGCTCGATCATGGCGACTGGGAATGGAATTGATGACCTGTGTTCGAAAGTAAACGGCTATCTCTCCGAACTTTCTCGCTTCTTCACTGCAAAGTGTCTAGGCCTCTCCCCTACGAAATCCTCCGCGACCCTGTTCACAACCTGGACGAAGGAGGTCAGGCTACCGCTGGGGATTCACGTCGATGACACACCAATTCCGACGGTGAATAACCCCAAAATACTCGGAGTAACATTCGACAGCCTGCTCTCCTTCTCTGCGCACTCAACCGCTATTGTCAATAAAGTACAGAGCCGCAACAAGGTCCTCAAGTCGCTAGCCGGCAGTACTTGGGGCAAAGACAAAGAAACGTTGCTGGCAACATACAAGGCAATAGGCCGGCCGGTTTTGAACTACGCAGCGCCAGTGTGGTCGCCAGGGACTAGTAGGACGCAGTGGACGAAGCTACAGACGGTACAAAATACGGCCCTTAGGACAGCGACGGGATGCCTCTTGATGTCGCCCGAACACCACTTGCACGGCGAGGCGCAAATGCTCCCAGTTAAGGAGTATAATATAATGCTCTGCAAGCAGTTCCTGATCGGGAGCCACAGAAGTGGCCACCCAAGCAGACAGCTGCTTGCAGAGGAGCCCTCGCCTAGGCACGTCAGGAGGCATCTATATGAACTGACGGACGAAGTCCAGAGGTTCATTAAGCAACCTCTGGACCCGACAGCGTACAGACAGGCCCTGAACGGCATTCACAGGGACTCAGTCTCGAGTTATGTAGACTCTAGACCTGTGAATGCCGTTCTAGGCATACCACCCCCGGACATAGACGAGACAGAGCTTCATCTGCCTCGGGAGACACGCACTACACTCGCACAACTTCGCTCCGGCTACTGCAGCAGGTTGAACTCCTACTTGAGTAGGTTGAATGAGGATGTGCCGAATGAGTGTCCGGCATGCGGAGAGACCCCACATGACTCGAAACATCTCTTCGCATGCCCGGAAAACCCGACAACCCTAACGGCCTTGTCCCTGTGGACAAATCCCACAGAAGCTGCACGCTTCCTAGGGTTGCCGTTAGTGGAACTTGACGACAACGACTGAGATACCAACCGATCTGGGCGGGGTTGTTGTAGCCGCTACAACAACAACAACAACAACAACATTCTTAATCGAATATACTCTATCTCTTTAGCAGAAAAAAAGGCAATTTCCATAAAATCCGTTCCCTGTTAATAACAAATATTTATTATACTCCTAATTTGGTATAATAATAATAATAATAGATTGGCGCTCACACATATGTTAGTGTTTGTCGTAAAATACCAATGACGAATGGCAAGCAACACTTTGGCCATCGAAAGCGGATTTCGTCCAGATAAACGTTTGCTTTTGGCTGAATGCTGAATCTGATTAATAGATCCGCTAGCTATTTAGATCTTCACCTTCATTCAATTCCTTTTTATATTGCATATTATTGATTTTATGTACGTACATAACAGAGTCTGATCCTTCAGCTCTGCAATAAAAAAGTATAAACAAGCTCGCTTCCTAGGTCCTTTTTAAAGTTAGCGCTCGAAAAATTGTGTACTCACAAAACTATATAGTATTTCAAGTGAAAGTGTCTTATAAATTTCATTGATATTTAAAAAAGCAATGCTTGACCAGAGATATACTAAAAAACTGATCATCAATCAGATGGGCTTATTATGGCTGCATTTATTTATTCATTCTGAAGCCTATATATCCGCACAAGTAGAGAAATTAATCAAAAATTAACAAAGTCATTAACAATTTCATTTTGCTATGAATCTGCGTTTTTACAACGTTTGGTCCCTGTGGTGGCGGTATTAAGATTGCGACTTAACTTTTTTAGACCTCCCTAAAGTGCCTACACTGATCTGCTGGATGCAATTTAATAAATTAATATTTTTTATTAAGCGAGGCAATATTCAGCCTCATTGCGAGAGTCCTGCCGAATGCAAATCGTTTTTCGAGAGTCGAATCGTACCGAAGATTTCACGTCCTTGCCTATATCCACTCGACTAGGGTATTAAAACGGAAAAACTTGGCAGCACTGCATAG
>NW_023458558.1:180229-182122 GCF_013731165.1 Rhagoletis pomonella
CGTTAATTAACTTGCACTATACAGACGGCGTTTAAGGTATCATTTATTCCGAAAATAGGTTCTATTGAAAGCCTGACTTTCCATCCCTGGCTAGAAGTTCTCTGGAAATAGCAGCAGAGGACGTGCTCAAAATTCACACGCTCTATCAAGAGAGACGTCAGTTTTTGAGACTGTTGCCAACTTGGTCTTTTTCGCACTTAATTTAGTGCTTTTCTTTATACAAAACAAGAACATTTTTGAGTTTAGCGCTGAGTTGTTTGGTGCTTTCGTTTTTGGTTTGAAGAAACCAAATCTGAAAAATCTTAAAATAGGGGATCACAATTTATAGCAATCATAAGTTTCGTAAGCAACTTTACAAAGTGGAAAATAATAATAATACGTTCCAATTTTCGTGCTCTGTTACCCATTTATTGAATTGGGGAATGATTTCTGTGCTATTTTGGTCACCCGCGGGATCCCGCATTGCGTACGGGAAAGAATCTAATCATAATCAGACGTGGGCACTACCACAAACCAAAAGTGAGAATGTGTTAGTGTGCTTAATTAGTTTTGCATGCTGTCGCGTTCTTCGTATTTTCTTCTTATTCTACTGAGCTAAGGCAGTATTAAATCGAGCTGTCACAACTGTTACCACCTTTTATTATTGCATCATGGTCATAAGCGAGAGATCATATGTTTACCAACATAATATATGGCAGCACTTTAAATCATGCCAGAATTGCATTCGGTAATTCGCCATTGCTGGGACCAGTAATCGACCTTTAGACCTTTAGTTTGTGCTAAATTTGTTATATTTTTGTAAGACTAATCAAAAAAGCAACAGCATCTCCTAACAGTTAAATTATTATCTAACGAACCTTTTGAATAAAGAGAATAATCGAAATCGGGTGGGATTTGAACAGTAGGCGCTCAAATAAAACACAGTAAAACGGGAAATCAAATTTCGTCATGTTTTAGGTGTTAAGCGGTCGGAAAGAAAAGTTCCCTATGTTCCTTTAGTTTACAAGATCATAAGAGACTGCAATGTAGATTCAAACTACCGCATAGTTTATGAAACTTCATTTTTTCTTTTTGCTTTTGTTTGATAGGAAAGAAAATTAAGCAAAACGAAGAAAAATATAACATTTAACAGTCAGGAAAAAATATTCAATTCAACAGCAACGCTGGACACAAATTCAATGAATTCAAAGACCATTAAATAATACAATAGAAATTTGGCGATTTTCTTGGGTTTTAGTGCGCCTTCAAATTCAAAACTTGGCAACACTGGTTGTTGTTGCTGCAATAAATTCTTTGCAATGGCGTTACGATATTCCCATTGAAGAGTTTTTGTCGGTTGTCTAAACGAGTAGCGTTCGTGTGAACTCTGCCGACGCTGAAGCCAGCTGCGATTTTGACAGCGATTGTGTGAACCAAATGTATACGTCGTGGGAAAATTCCTTTAAGCGTGGGAAAATTTGACAACTACGCTATTTGTCCCACTCGCACCGTGTTAAAGGGATTTTATGTTTAGACCTTTCATAGGGTGAAATAATGAAAAGAATTTGAAGGCGAAAACTTGGCCACGATTTGTTTTCGCCATATTGAATTTTTTTTTGGACAATTCGACCACGCTAAATCAAGTGGGTTATCGGGATAAACAACTCAACAGCCTTAACTACGTGGTTAATCTCCGGTGGGGACATGGAATTAAGGGATTTTATGTTAAGACCTTTCATATACTAGGTTCACATATAAGTAGATTACAGTCGTCGACTAGCTCTCGGTGCGAACGGTTGTTTTTCTGTGTTTCCCTTTTTCTGCTATTCCATAGCCCGTCAGTGAAATACAAAAACAAACAAACAAATACCTCGTGTCTTTTTTCACTTACACGTGCAGGTGTTTTTTTTTTTT
>NW_023458558.1:182222-184189 GCF_013731165.1 Rhagoletis pomonella
TTTGAAATCCACTTCTATTGATACCCATCTTCAAAGAATTCTTTTGACTTATTCAATAACTTCAATTTAACTTTTGAAACAGGAGGCAAACCGCTTCAAACAGCCCAAAAATATTCAAACTAAAGATTTCCTAAAACTTTCGTTTAATACGCATGTTTTATAATTAATGTAACTTGTGTATATTTTAATTAAATTCGACTTTTGCAACAGGTGGCAACACATTCTAATTATTTTCAAATTAACCCTCTTTCGTCTGACGCTCATATTGTGATACATATGTATTTCCATTACCTAATTGCCTTATGGGCTGTTCTTGCTTACGCAGAAAAGCAAATTTAGCGCAATTAGCTCTAAATGCTACTCTAAATGTACATTTATCCATACAAAATTCGTCACCTAAATGCAACTCTATTTCTGCATTAAGAGACCAAATGCTAGAAGCGACCCTGTGATCTTCAAAAATGTCCACGATTCGAACATGGTTTAATGAGAAAAGTGGCCACATTGCTTTTCCGCGTATACAGTTGCTAGCTGCGTTTCAGCGATCGCCGATCGAGATTTCATTTATTATTTTACATTATTTGGAAACAAAAAGGTGGCGCAAATTCAACATCGATGTGATACTGATAGAAATCTGGCTCAATTTGTGATCAACTCTGTTTGTTTTTTCACCATTAAATTGAGGAAATTTCAACTGACAGCACTGACAAATGAATAATACACAAATAAATTTTCGGTTATGGTTAAAAACAATTGAAGTTTTTGTATTGAATTTTTTGTTTAAAATTTCTTTTTCCCTTTTCAGTAGGGTTTTTTGCACATTATCTTCTCGGTGCGTATTGATCGTGATAGATACGGATCTGAATAAGCGGCTGGAACAGGGCTGTTTGTCAGAAGCATACGATTTCGAACTCGCGTAAATGTACATTTTGGTAAATGCGATAGCATGAACGCTCTTCGAAAATATATGTTCGAAAGTGCTAAATGTTACATTTCAAATGCAGCAAAAATGCTGCATAAAGCACTTTCAAAGCCATTTCGATTGATACCCACATTGTAATAATTGATTTAACTTTTTTGAGTATTTGGATTTAACTTCTTAAAAGTGGCAACTCGTTTCGAAACAGTAAAATCCAGAGCTCAAGCCGTTTCATTTGGCATCTCATTTTGGAAAATTGAATGAACAGTGCGGATTTTTTAAAAAAAAAGTAAGAACCTATTGCACACCTACATCCCAAGCCCTTCAACTTGACACCTGATTTTTGAAAATCGAACGAACGGTGCAGATTGATGATCTAGACAAGAAATCCCACCACGTATCATATATATATAAATATTAGGGATTCACAACAGTGTAGTAAATGTCGTCTTGTTGTACGTCGCAAATTTTAAAAGCTTAAATAAATGTTTAGAGAACTTGAACCCACAACCAACTATTTTTTAACCCTGCGTAAATGCAGAATATGACTTTGATAGTACTTTGCGAACCCAGTTAGTATAGTTTTAGGCGTTTAAAGTTTACGACATAAAAAAATACGACACTTACGATACCGTTCTGAATTCCCCCATTTATAAGGGATAATAGGACACTTACTCGAAGAGTTAACAGTTAAAAAAATCGCTTGCAAAATTTTGCTATAGGTTTCGATATTTCAATATTTCCTAATTTACGCCCACATATGTGGGCATTACTCGGTTGAGGCCCTAAAATATCTTCCCACCTTCTAGTGTGCTCATGCAGGTCTGTACGCAACGATAGGCTGGAGAACAATAAACATGATCGATGCATACATTGGATTCAAGTAACGCTTCTCCAGTCAATTTTGCTTGATAGAGACCGATATTCGTAAGTGGCGAGTCGTTTTGCCAGCCTTCAGGACATCTTTGCCTAAAAAAGATATGTAAATTAAAAACATTTACGGAATAAAATCAAGACGCAAGACACCAAAGATGAGCTCGGGTATATA
>NW_023458558.1:184289-187125 GCF_013731165.1 Rhagoletis pomonella
TATATACCCGAGCTCATCTTTGGTGTCTTGCGTCTTGATTTTATTCCTTAAATGTTTTTAATTTACATATCTTTTTTAGGCAAAGATGTCCTGATGGCTGGCAAAACGACTCGCCACTTACGAATATCGGTCTCTATCAAGCAAAATTGACTGGAGAAGCGTTACTTGAATCCAATGTATGCATCGATCATGTTTATTGTTCTCCAGCCTATCGTTGCGTACAGACCTGCATGAGCACACTAGAAGGTGGGAAGATATTTTAGGGCCTCAACCGAGTAATGCCCAAATGGCAGTATCCATTTCAAATACTTCACCTCATCACATTTTTTGTCACAAATTCTGGGCCAGTTTTTCAGTGCCAGTTTAAACATAGATTGCGTAAACTGTGTTTATCTTGAACAGCTGGCTGACATTTCATTGGCTAATCTTAGTTTAAACCAGCCAACTCGAGCGTTTAAACTAAGTTTTAGCCACATCCGTGTACTGACCCTTAAAACATAATCTTGATATTTTGATGTAGTTAAAAATAAGCGAACATTTTTTTCCTAGAAGATATTAGTTGCGATCCCGTACGAGTCCGGACTAGTCAGAATCAGTCAGATTTTACTGGAAATCGATCCCGTACTCGGTTCTCTGACTATTGAGATGACAAAAAAGAGAGTAAATACGGTTCTCTCTCTGTCAGGAGTTACCAGTTTTAGTCCGAGAATTTTTTGCTGGTAAATTCTGGTAAATTGTCAAACGATCAGCTGTAGTGTGTTTGGCAACCAAATTGTAAACAAAAGAAAAGTGCACTCTGCTAATTCATGTTGAAAAGTATTTAATGACTTGTTTAAGTGGATTCTTATGAATTTGAAAGTATTTTTAGTTATTTACATGTGTGAGCATACAAAATAAGCAAAAATTTACAACCAAAGGAGGTTATGTTGAAGTTGACAGAAGTTACAATTTTTTACTAGAAAGCGATCCCGTACTTTTCAATGTTACTCTCAATTTTTATTTTTTGACAGTTTTACTAGTCCGACTCCGAGGAATACAGGATTGCACCTATTGTGTAACTACTATCAAGCCCTACAATAAACAAAATCATGGGATTATGTGTAAGGGGGTTTAACGCATTAGGGGAAAGAGCTACTGAAAATGTACACACATATGTGGGCGTAAATTAGGAAATATTGAGCAAATCGAAACCTGTAGCAAAATTTTGCAAGCGATTTTTTTAACTGTTAACTCTTCGAGTAAGTGTCCTATTGTCCCTTATAAATGGGGGAATTCAGAACGGTATCGTAAGTGTCGTATTTTTTTATGTCGTAAACTTTAAACGCCTAAAACTATACTAACTGGGTTCGCAAAGTACTATCAAAGTCATATTCTGCATTTACGCAGGGTTAAAAAATAGTTGGTTGTGGGTTCAAGTTCTCTAAACATTTATTTAAGCTTTTAAAATTTGCGACGTACAACAATACGACATTTACTACACTGTTGTGAATCCCTAATATGTATATACATACATAATACGTGATGGGATTTCTTGTCTAGATCATCAATCTGCACCGTTCGTTCGATTTTCAAAAATCAGGTGTCAAGTTGAAGGGCTTGGGATGTACATAGGTGTGCAATAGGTTCTTACTTTTTTTTAAAAGATCCGCACTGTTCATTCAATTTTCCAAAATGAGATGCCAAATGAAACGGCTTGAGCTCTGGATGAGTAGTATGATTTTACTGTTTCGAAACGAGTTGCCACTTTTAAGAAGTTAAATCCAAATACTCAAAAAAGTTAAATCAATTATTACAATGTGGGTATCAATCGAAATGGCTTTGAAAGTGCTTTATGCAGCGTTTTTGCTGCATTTAAAATGTAACATTTAGCACTTTCGAACATATATTTTCGAAGAGCGTTCATGCTATCGCATTTACCAAATGTACATTTACGCGAGTTCGAAATCGTATGCTTCTGACAAACAGCCCTGTTCCAGCCGCTTACTCAGATCCGTATCTATCACGATCAATTCGCACCGAGAAGATAATCTGCAAAAAACCCTACTGAAAAGGGAAAAAGAAATTTTAAACAAAAAATTCAATACAAAAACTTCAATTGTCTTTAACCATAACCGAAAATTTATTTGTGTATTATTCATTTGTCAGTGCTGTCAGTTGAAATTTCCTCAATTAAATGGGGAAAAAACAAACAGAGTTGATCACAAATTGAGCCAGATTTCTATCAGTATCACATCGATGTTGAATTTGCGCAACCTTTTTGTTTCCAAATAATGTAAAATAATAAAGGAAATCTCGATCGGCGATCGCTGAAACGCAGCTAGCAACTGTATACGCGGAAAAGCAATGTGGCCACTTTTCTCATTAAACCATGTTCGAATCGTGGACATTTTTGAAGATCACAGGGTCGCTTCTAGCATTTGGTCTCTTAATGCAGAAATAGAGTTGCATTTAGGTGACGAATTTTGTATGGATAAATGTACATTTAGAGTAGCATTTAGAGCTAAATGCGCTAAATTTGCTTTTCTGCGTAAGCAAAGGCAATTAGGTAATGGAAATACATATGTATCACAATATGAGCGTCAGACGAAAGAGGGCTAATTTGAAAATAATTAGATTAGATTGCCACCTGTTGCAAAAATCGAATTTAATTAAAATATACACAAGTTACAATAATTATAAAACATGCGTGTTAAACGAAAGTTTTAGGAAATCTTTAGTTTGAATATTTTTGAGCTGTTTGAAGCGGTTTGCCTCCTGTTTCAAAAGTTAAATTGAAGTTATTGAATAACTCAAAAGAATTCTTTGAAGATGGGTATCAATAGAAGTGGATTTCAAA
>NW_023458558.1:187225-198683 GCF_013731165.1 Rhagoletis pomonella
TCAAAAGAATTCTTTGAAGATGGGTATCAATAGAAGTGGATTTCAAAGGCTTTATTTCAGAATTGTATTTAGGAGGGTTGGCAAGTGTGTAAAATATCAAATTCAACTTAATTCATCATCTAATTGAAATATGTTTCCCATTGCCATGAAAGAGATTTAAGAAAATTTTTGTGAAATTAAGTTAAATTACACAAAGTTAATATTAATATTTAAATAGGAATGTTTTAGTTGCAAATATTTTTGATTAGGGTTGCCAGCTATTCGAAAAGTCATATCTATCTACTACATACATTAAGGCGGGTTAGTTTTTTTTGTATGTATGTGTAATTCTAATTTTCTGAAGAAACCGTGGGTTTAAAATCAGGTTTTGTGTCGTATTAAAAACAAGCTGTAAGTGGTATGAGAAATCCATTTCTGTACCTACTTTTTCTTAAAAGTTACGCCAGAGCACGCAAGAGTGAACACATTTTCTTACGTGTTAAAATAAGAAAAAGTATATTTTACTTTTCCCCGACATTTTTTTTTTATATAATTAAAATTCAATACAAAATGCATGAATATGTATATATATATGTACATATTCTATGTATAAGAAATAACTTTTTACACATTCCATTTTGATAAAAATTTGCAAAACTTCATGAAAAATTGCAAACTTTTTAATGAGAGTTTGTACATTATTTTACTAAAATTGAAAAGGCTATCAAACTACATAGTCGATTTTTGAATATTATTAAAAAGTTTGCAATTTTTAATAAAGTTGTGCAGAATTCTTCCAATTTTCGTACACATTAAATTTTGATTAAAAAGTGGAAACTGTGAAAAAATTAGAACTAGGTAGAGAAAAATCCTCATAGGGATGTACTATGAAGTATGGATATTCCCTTTCGGTAATTACTTTCGAGGCATTAATACTGGAGATAACCTTCGTCGATTCGACGAGTGTGCAACAAACAGTTCGCTGTCGCTTACCGGCGAATGCGCTAGAAAAGTAGTAATAAAATAAAAACAATTTGTAATTAAATAGAAAGTAATTAGTTTATTTGATAGGATCACATATGCATGCAAACACACTTACATTTGTATAGTGGTCCACAAAATAATTGGAGTATTTGTTCAAACTTTTTAATCAGAATCTTGTTTGTTCAACAATATAAATAAAAGACAATTGTCGAACATACTTTGTATGGGAAAAAAACGTGAAACACCTTCGCCCAAAAAAATTCTCAAAAATCAACGGGATTTTTTGCCAACTTGATACTTGCACTTTGTTTACTAGAATTAAGTGGGCTACAAAACTGCATACCAAAATGCTAAAGATTCTGGTTAAAAAGTTCGAAATTTTGGGGAAAATTTGCATAATTTTTTTAATTTTTGTACAAAGTTTGAAATGTACATTTACATGGTGTTTGTTGTATAACCAGCTAGACTTTTATAAAAGAAATAATAAACAAAAGACAAATAGCCAAAACTGTTCAAAGTATCCCACTCCTATTATTTTGTGGACAACTGTGTATGCAATAAACACAACGAAAAATTATATAATACATGAAAATAAAAAATTGTTTAAATGTTCGTCGAATCGACGAATGATTAGGGTTTATAGGGTTCGGGAGAACTTTAGCTTTCTAGAATTGAACAAAAATTCTAACTTTTTCACAATTATATTCAACAATTTTTATTGAGCTTGAGGCCGTTCTTAATGAAAAACCTATTGTGGAAAAGCAACCATAATTTGAAAAAATGGTAGAAGTGATAGCTATTTCGGAAATCACCACATTTCCCCATCAGACTTCTTTCAGTAGGATCCACATTTCTATTTCACTTTATTGTAAGTTTAGATAAATATTTATTAAAAGTTTTATAAAATTTAGGTTTGCATTTGCGACAAAAGTGCAAAGTTAAAGTGGAACCCGGATTATTTGAATGGATGGCATGGTATCCTGAAGGTGTTCCGGATTGGCTGGGTATATCCGAGTTAGTGAAGGCCGATTACAACGTGGATATTAATTATCAACCATTTATGACTGCAAATAAGTTGAACGATTGCATCAAAGAAACAACCGAAGAGTTTTATACGCGTAACTACGAGATTATGCGTAAAATTATTGAAACAACAAGTATGTTCAAAATCAAACATAAAAGAAGTAGATTAAAAGCAAATGATTTTCATTTTATAGAGGGTAACGTATTGGTTGTGGCCCATGCAACAACTCTCGATACTTGCACACGTCAGTTAATTGGTGCATCACCACGTAGTACGAATGAATTGCGCCAAGTTATTCACAAAATACCATATTGCAGCCTAGGGACTGTAGAGGAAGTGGATGCTGGCGTCTGGAAATTTGTAGAACCTGAATGTTTACCCGTGACTCATTCAAAAAATCCTCGCTTCGAATGGAATGCACTTACTGCCACATAGTGTTCGTGCTTTGATGAGATGCTGCTGGTTGCTGAAAATCGCGTGGAGAAGGTATTGTGAAGAAATGTTCATTAAAATAATTTAAACCAAATTAATGATTTTCTTCGAATTATAAAAGGAGAGAATTGAAACTAATTAAGAATTCCTTCAAGGATAATACAAATTCTTGTACTGACTCCTATTTTCGACTACACATAGCCTTGCCATCGTTTAAATGCTATTATGAAATTCAGAAGTAAATTTACTTTAATGATTTATAATCGAAAACGCGATAATAAAGCTCTGTTTGCGCTCATCAAAAATAAACCTATATTTATTTATTAGCCTTTCAAAGAGAAGAAATGTCACTTAATATACATGATGCTTACAATTTCTAATAAATACTATTTATTCTGAACACAACAGACTTAATCTAAATCGAAATAAATTTAAAGAATGATTAGCAATTTACGCATTGTAATATTTTATATAAAATTGCAAATGTTTAGGAAATGGTTGATTTACGATACAATAGAAACTGACATACTGCAAATGTTTACGCGTATTTAAATACAAGTAGTGCAAGAAATAAATGTATATAAAGTTTGTTCGTTTAAATATTAAATTAAGAATTTTAATAACCCAGCACAAATGAAGGCCAATAAATATAAATAATACCGCTAATAGCTTGAGTCATTGAATATTTTTACAAGGTTTTAACCCGTATGCGGGTTTAAAAATGATAAATTAACTTTTAACAAATTGAGAGATGAGTTTATCTGAAGAATCTGAAATTTAGCAACCATCAATTTAACCTACCATACTTTTAATGGGCTTTTTTTTTAATACGTTAACGCCATATAATATAATGTTTGATATTGAGTGAAATTTGACTAGCTCTTTTGCGTCATACTACTTTAAACCAGTTAATTGCTTCTAAAATGACTTGTGCCATTCGATGTGTTTTTTACTACTGATCTTAAATAAAATTTTGAGTTAAACTTAGCACCACGACCGCCTGAGTTCTACTCAAAACAAAGCACTAACTACAAAATTTAAGTGATACAGTTTTAAACGAATGGTAGACTGCTATAATAGAGCCAAGTGTAGCGCGATTAATAGTGAAGTTAGGCTTCTTAATTGCGAGTTTTAAATACCTCAAATCTATTTATAAATTAATTCAAGATCAAGAGGAGTAGCCTTTTGTTCATTGAAAGCCACCATAGCTTAACACAATATTATGTCGGCTTTCTCATCAATGTGCGTAAGTTCAAGACATTTGTTAAATTGTTGGAAACTGCTTAATTGAAACAAATGTTTTACATACAGTAATATAAAACAATTGGATATCTTAAATTCCTTTTTGTTTATTAGTGTCAATATTTCGCCTTTAATCTAAAGGCGTCTTCTCTTCTTCTTCTTCTTTTTGGCGCTGCAACCGCCTACGCGATTTTGGCCGAGTTCAGCAAAGCACGCCAGTCGGTTCTCCTCTGTGCCAAGTGACGCCAATTGGAAACGCCAAGTGAAGCCAAGTCCTTCTCCACCTGATATTTCCATCGTCTGCGGTACTCGCCGTCGCCAACGCGTAAAGGCCCGTAAATCTTCCGCAAAATCTTTCTCTCAAACACTCCAAGAGCCGCCTCATCGGATGTTGTCATTGTCCGTTTATTGTTATTATTTATTATTATAAATTGTAAAATTAACTAGTCTTCTCGGTGATAATGGCTATTCAGATAACCTTAAAATAAAAAAACATTATCTGTGTACAAAATTTCATCAAAATCGTTAGAGCCATTTCCGGGAAACCCTATGCATATATATATATATATATATATATACAAGAATTGCTCGTTTAATGTAATAAGATACATAAAAGTTCAATATGGTATTTATTTTGACGTTTCGATCTTTAGCATGCTAATTTGTGATGGCTTTTCTTCTTTTTTAAACTTGTGTCTTAAATAAAGCGATTTGGCTCTGCCAACAGTTCATTTTGCCTTTCAACGGCCCGACAAGACAAAGTCGTCGAAATATCTTCATCCAACGTTGTGGATAATTTTTCCATAAAATTTGCCTGCCCATCTGAAGGCAGTCCTGAGTTCCGGAAAATCGTGGTCTTTTTGTTTCCCGGCTTCCCTACTTGTCTGCGGACGTTCTTCCTCCGACTCACTAACGTTGCAACTTTCTTCAGCTCCAAAACTTTTGGAATTTATCATGCCCTCAACAGCTGCGAAACGCCCCTTCAACATTTAACAATGTAGTTAGTTCTTTCCACTCTTCCTCAACAGATACTGTGTCGCCTTTCGAAAAAAATTATTTTTATATTTAGGCGAAGAGATACTCAATAGTAATATCGGCGGGTTTTGTGCTCTCGTAAGTATGTGCTGTAAAGATGTGGCCTTTCATTAAAAATAGCGCCTAAAGTACCGCTGAGAGAAAATGGTACCATTTTTTTACCTAAGTATTAAATTGGCAACCGTAACTGCGCGTCATAAATTTACAAACGTCAAGTTTTAAGTTACACATATAATAATATACGTTTATTAATTCTAATAATATAGGGTAATATGCATGATTCAATAATAATTAATTATTTATGTACATGGAAAATATCACATTAAAATAAGGTTTGTTCTTAATACAGTTATATTGTATATAAATATACATATAGCGTCGCCTGTATGCCAGAAACATGAATGTGCAAAAATGAAAACTTTGAGAAATCGAGTTTGACGGTTTTTTGTTTACGAGACTTAACTCTATATTTATGCAATTGAAATTGTAAAATATGTGGTTTCCCTGTACGCATGGTATTCTGGGTTTTGGTATAACATAGAACATCCAAAGGCTAATCAACTCAACCCAATAACTCAAAACTGATAAATTTACACATTCATGCTTTTGGCATAAGGGTGACGATATGTATATTTACATATGTATGTGTACGTACACCATGGCTTTTTTAAACCTCATGAAAAACTGCTTATATCTTTGATTCAATTGAAAAAGTACAGCTAATGTAACGTCCTTGAGCGCTAGTACAAGTTAATGAAATTTTCGTTAACCACAGATGCACTTTGAACTGTAGGCAAATGCGAGCTTTTTCAAACTCAACTTTTCTTGTAGCGATATTAAGCCACAATTAGGGCATACATAATGTGACCAACCGTTCTTCTTTCGGAAGTACAGTACTTCTTTTTTAGCTCTTGTACTTCGTACTTCGTGTACAGCCAAATGTACTTCTTTGCAATATTTTGTACTTTAGGTTCTGTGCTTGCCCGATCTTCTGGACGAACATCACAAGGCCTGCGCGATAAATTCAATGGCATCATACTTGCGCAGCTGCAAAGGGCTCTGGAGGTGTCGTGCAATTGGTTGGCTCCTATTTATGCTAAATGCGTGTTGACCGGGTACATCCCCAAGGCTTCGAGGGTGGCGTATATCCCGAAGGCCGGAAAACCTATACTTGCGCTTAACGTCACGTTTCCCAGCTGCAGCAAAAGATTTTATAGGGCACTTTAAACCAGAGCTTCTTAAAGTGGGTTCCGTAGAAAAGTCACCGGGGTTCCGCGAAATTAATTTTGGTATGAATAAGCACGGCGGTCGGTTTGAGTTCCACACAGAAAGAAAATTTCTATAAACAGCTTGACTGAGACGCAATTATCTATTTTCAAGTGTACATATCGTGACCTGAAATTCAAAAGGACGTAACAAACATCATCGCTGAAATTCAAAAAGTCATAACTAATAAAAAATTCAAAATTCACTTAAGTGATGGATTTCATCGAATTACAACGATATGTACTCGTACTTAGAATCATGATAAAAATATAGCAAGGTAGAACCGTTCTCTCAATTTGTCGGCCATGATTATTTTTTGAAGTTTGCCAACATTTTAAAATCATATAAAAGTGAAAAGAAAAAAATGAAATTGTTCGAAATTGTTGCTTGAGATTGAAAATGGAAATGTGTGTGTGAGTTTGTGAGTAAATTTAAAAATTAAATTGTTTGGAAACGTCAAGAATTTTAAAAGTGACTCTCAGCGGTTCTACCTTACTATATTTTTATCATGCTTAGAATGATTGCCGTATTGAGTGCCATAGCCTGCAAACCATTTTTTCAGAGTATTCTGAATAGTAGAGAAATTTTAAAGAATTCGTAAAGATATCATCCGATTTTTTTGCCGAATTTTCTAAAATTAAATAAACTGTGCACCCTTCGATTCTTTTACGAAATTTCGGAAGAAAATCGTTAAATCAATGAAAGTAATGCTGCTATGTGGAGAATTTCCAGCAGATTTTTTTCAGAATTTTCTTTATATTTCGTACAGAAATTTCTTTAAGAGCTCGTGTCAACCGCTTCATATAATTTTCTTTGAAGATTCGTAAACAAATCGTTACAGAAATAAGATACTCCTACATATTTCGTTAAAATTTCGGGAACTTTGGGTTGCAGGGATACCTACATAAGAGCGGTAAGCTTGCGCTTGACAGCTTGTTTTTTCTCACTGGTATGTTGTTGTTACTGTAGCGGCTACAACAACCCCGTCCAGATCGGTTAATATCTCAGTCATTGTCGTCAAGTTCCACTAACGGCTGCCCTAAGAAGCGTGCAGCCTCAATAGGGTCGTTCCACAGGGACAAAGGCGTTAGGGTTATCGGGTTTTCCGGGCATGCGAAGAGATGTTTCGAGTCGTGAGGGGTCTCTCCGCATGCCGGACACTCATTTGGCACATCCGCGTTTAGTCTGCTCAGGTATGAGTTTAACCTGCTGCAGTAGCCAGAGCGTAGGTGGGCTATTGTGGTTCTTGTCTCCCGAGGCAGATGGTCGTAGTAATATCTGATTGGTACAAAATCCATTTACGAAGCATTCATAGATCTTCAGAGTACTTCGACATTGAAACACACGTTTGAATCTGTGTCTCTGAAAGAGTTTTGGTTTACTGTTCAGAGTAAATATCATGAAGTCACTAAAAATGCCCTCTTAACTTTGCTTCCTTCTTTCGAAACGTACTCTGTCAACAGGGTATTCAGCTTACACATGTACAAAAAACAAATTCAAGTCGAAATTAGATGCTACCCCAGAAATGTTCATACAGCTTTCAGACATTATATCGAACTACTATTTTATACAATACCTAATTAATAACAGTGAAACAATTTCATTCTTTACATTAAAATTTAAAATATGTGTACTATTTCTAGTAGAAGTTTTTATTCATATATAAATTGCACTGCCTTTGATTTTTAGTAATTTAATGATGGGCTCCATAAAATGAATGGTGTTTAGTAAGGGTTACATTATCTTCAAAGTTTAAGGACCCCTGCTTAAACAACCGTTTGTAGCGCCAGATATGAGTGCCATACAAAAATGCCGCTCAGCCACTCAGAAATGCCGCTCAGAGCATGGCCACTTCAATAGTTTTTCATATGTTTTAATTAAGCGGCTCAGCCGCTCGCCGCTTTGCCGCTCGTTGCGTGGCCTCGGCCTAAGAGGGAAGCATTTCGACTCGCACTTCTTAACTAACACTGAGCTCTCAGGGATCGCATTCGGCGGCGTTTCGTCGACTAAATCGAGGTTCTCCGTTCAGTGGTATTACAAAGGACAATCACTTAATTATCTAAGTGTGTTCCTGGGGGCCTGGGGCAACCACTTGAACGTGGGTTAAACCTGTACTTCTTCCAGCTATGAAATAGTTGGTCACATTAGACATACATGCATTAAAAGACGAACTAGACAATTCTGGTTTTCTAGGTCGGGAAGCTTTACTTTTGATGGCTCCAACGAATTTAACCGATTTGTGCCATAGGTGTTTCAAAAACGAGCCACTCTAAATTAGATGGAAAACGTATGGCGAAGGTTAGTTTACAAAATGTACTTATCAGGCAATTCATTAAACGATCTGCAATCTCCTTGTTTTTCCATATATTTTAATTAAGCCACTGTGCACTGTTCAAATGAATGAAAAACAAGCATTTTTTCGTATTGTTTGACACAAAAACCGCATAATATTACTATGAGAAGAGTATGTTATCCTTTTTTACCAACTTCCCTATCGAGTTTTCTTCAGAATTGGTTATTCTTCAAGAAGAAAATAAATTGAAGCTTTCAAGTGCCTACAAATGCCGATGGAAGCTTAATTTTTGAAGAAAAAACATGCTTATACATGTGGAGCGGGGCGTACGTACATATTTCATAATTCATTTCGTTATTTCATAATACATATCGAGCCCTAACCGCCAAAATAAAATTTTGAAATAAATGTCGCTTACGTTATTTTGGCGGTTAGGGCTCGATATGTTCATAAGAGGGAATTTACATGATTCAACTTTCACAAAGTTGAACGAAAGCAAGGCGAATTTATACAAGGTGGTGTTAGTGGCGAATTTAGATTTTCACCGCGAATTAATATTACAACAAACACATAATTTTGACATGTATGCCTGGGTTATAATGGAAGTAACGGAACGGAGTGAACTGTCACTTACAGGTCTATTCTGCACGTTACCGAAGATTTTTTAACCGGAAAACTTTATTACCAAAAAATGTTACCAGTTCTTGTCACCGCGATTCTAGGAACGTTGGTAATGCAGTTAAAATATTCAGCAATTCAGCTATGAAGAATTGTGCAAATTCTGGCATTGCATATTTCACGGGGTAATACTTTGTTACCAGCTTATGAGATGGTAATAAAACTTACCGGTTACAAGAGTACACAGAATGCGAAAAGGGTTAAAAAATTGACAGACTTTAATTACCGGTTATAAACTTTTTATTACCAGCGCAGAATAGACCTGTTAATTGTCTATTGTATGGGAAATGAATGCAAATGGTTATAGTGCACGTAACATAACGTAAAACGGAACAATCTAAAATCAATAGATCCTTACGAATTCGCCGCGATTTGTTACGATTCGCCCTGTCCATTATAACCAAGGCATAAGAAGAACCGCGGCGAAAATCTAAATTCGCCAGTAACACCATCTTGTATAAATTCGCCTTGAACGGAAGTAGGCAACTGACCAACTTCATTGTTGTTATTGTTGTAGCAGCATACAAGTTCCCCAAAGTTTTTGGGGAGTGTTACTGGATAGAAAGTCCCGACTGTCGTGGGAAAGCCATTTACACCAGGAAACTGCTGCATTCAACTAAAAGTTTGCTGTAAAATTGACTCATGTAAATTCTTCTATTAATGGCGGTATGCCTAAATCATATTAGGGATGTGCAATTAATCAGTTAATCGAGCAAGCTGATTAATCGAAACTTGATTAACGAAAGATGTGAGCAAATTTACTCAGATTTCAATTATTTTTGATGACTAAACAGAATCTGACTAATCACGTTTTTTGTTTAATCAGGATTATGATTAATTACAAAATTATTTAATCGATTAATCGCACATCCCTAATTTATATCATAAACAATTTTTTAATGCAAAATACTCGGATAAAAAAAGCTTAGTATTATGAATATCCATTGATTATTCGTATTTACGAGCTACTTATTGTTCGTCTCCGAAGCTGTTGGTGGTGTATAACGGCCGTCTAGTTGATTTTGGTGCTGGTTTACCAATCGTTGGCGCTCCAAATACATAGAAACCTTTATATTTCTTACTTGATGATTTTGTATGAGCTTAAGCAGGGCTATTACTCCGATTCCGACCGATATGGCAAATGAACCCCAAGCGCCGAACTGCTTAGACCAAAATAAAATAATTAGTATGTATTTTAAAGCCCAAAATACAATAGCGCTGTGGCAGTGGCAGTGACAATGCTTAAAATCAGCTGTTCCTGCTAATAATAGGTGCAATCCCGTATTCTCGGACTAAAACTAGTAAACTGTCAAAAAATAAAAATTCGCTCAGAGCGAGAGAGTAACATTGAAAAGTACGGGATCGCTTTCTAGTAAAAAATTGTAACTTCTGTCAACTTCAACATAACCTCCAAATTTTGGTTGTAAATTTTTGCTTATTTTGTATGTAAACACACTCAGCTCACACATGTAAATAACTAAAAATACTTTCAAATTCATTACAATCCACTTAAACAAGTAATTAAATACTTTTCAACATTAATTAGCAGAGTGAATGTGCGATCCCGTGATCCCGTGTGACTATGCATGGTCACATTATCGTAATTTACGACAAATACATACTCCCTAAAGGACTCCTACACAGCAAAAAGTTCCGCCCCTCTTCTCCGGAAAAACAGAAGGGAACGCGAACTCTAAGAATTTGGATGAAAGTTGAAGAGATTGAAGGTCTAGGTGACATGAATATAGGTACGGTAGCATATTTTGCCGATATGACGTGGGGTTGCCTATTTACACGGGGCTTAAATTTTAAGAAAGCGTCATACATACCTTTCTTTAAAGTGCTGTATCTTGGAAACCTTTTAACGAAACTTAATGAAAAAATGCATTTCTTCCGTCTATTATAGGCTTTAATTATACATTTTTTACATTAGTGTACGTTTTATATGTATGCAAACAAGGCGAATTTATATAAGGTGGTGTTACTAGCTCAGCTGATTTTGTGTATGTGTTTCGCCGCACGGCTTCTGATATCAAATTGAAAAATTTTGTTTGAATTTCTACACCCACTCTTACAGATTTTGACAGTTTATGTCGCCAAAGCAAAAACAAAATACATGTAAATTTTTGTTTTTGTACTCCTGCTATCCCTTTGTATTAATTCGCCTTGTATGCAAACGTTTCAATTACGTGAAAAATATTTTTTTCTGTAAATTTTCATATCCAATTCAATTAAAAACCATTTTTATTTTTTTTTTATTCATTGCAGCCATTCATTTTGTATTTAGTTATTGCATATATGTACATACATACATATATTTTTTTCTGCACGATTCATTTCGTTTGTTGTTTCGTCTGTAACTACTAAACTACTGTAGTGTACTATCGCCAAAGTGAACTCAGCCGTTTTGTTTTCGTATTGTACCGAACTGTTGAAGTAATAAACGAAACGAAATAGTAAGGCACTCCGCACATTAAGCTCCTAATCACGGTAGTGTAATCGTTTCGGCATACTAAAGTATAAAG
>NW_023458558.1:198783-202360 GCF_013731165.1 Rhagoletis pomonella
GTAATAACGAATATATTGGTCAAAATATAAAACTCACGCTCACGCTCGCATTTATCTGTATATTAGGCTTTACTGTTATTGTTAAGTGAAGCAAAATTGGAAACGAGTTGACGAAATCGCATAAACGATCAAAGATTTTTTGGTTTTCATGAAGCAAAACAATCTCAACACGATATCGTCCAGACGATTTTCGTCATACGTGATTCATGCCCTGTTTTTGGTTAATTTGGAGGTAGCAATTGAAAGAAACTTCAGATTTTTCCTCTGCCATAGTTTACAATTAAGTGTTTAAATAATAATGAAGTGGATTCCACTACGATAACAGCTTTATTAGTAGAGAAAGACCAAAGGTTTTTAAAAATTTATCAGAAGAATTTACAGGGTGCTCGCCAGTGATGTTGTAAAAAAAAACAGATATTAAATTAATCTGATTTATCCTGAGCTGCGCCCGAAAAAAATTCATCCGAAAATTGTTTATCCGATGGAAAACAAAACTGAACCGCTTCGGGGAAAAGGAAAGTCATGATATCGACTATCTTATTTTGAAGTTTTATAAACCACTCTCGTTTAAATAAGAATGCGGTAAAATAGGTTGTACTGAGCAAAAATAGTGCGGAATTATCTAATGAAGCAATGCAAATAAGGCAAAGTGTTATTAGGGCTTCGTAAACAATTAATTTAAATTCATTTCTATTTTGCATTAATAAACAAAAGTATCAACGTCATTCATTTTCAAGTATATATAAATGAATAAATATTAGACTCGTATCGCGCATTTCTTCAAAAAAACCTTCTTGAGTTCTAGCAAAAGATTCGTTGTGAGCATGGCATTGATTTGTTGAAAAATATATTTTAATTACTACCAGTATTAAACCCTTCTTACATTTTTATTTCCTTCAGTGTAAAATATCCAATTAGTTTCATATTTGGCTTTTCGTTTTTTTATATATGATTTGGTTGGGTTTAGTTATTTTATTACTTCTTCCGATAAACAAAAGCGTTCGTAAAATATTTTCACGAAAAACCGTCAAAATTGCGTTACACTCGGAATCAATGCCAATCTCCCGAATTTTGAAGTTTGCGGGAGAATTTCGTGATCAATTCGTAATTGATAATAGCATTTTTCCGTCATTGCCACGTCGGGAATTCCGACGTATCCATAATAGGCCTTTTAAATGTTTTATACCGATAAATCTGCATAGTCGAAATTAAGAAGAGAAAAATTGCAGTGAAAACTGGAAAATTGCAAAAACCTGTAGACGACCATAACGCTTCAAACATCCCATCTTCTTCTCGCCACTTGCCTGTTGTGAAAAGCAAACAATGTCCACTAGAACAAAATATCAGGATTTTAATTAATTACGCACCTATTTTTTCACTTTTTACATGCACATGTATTTATATATATTTACTTTGATGTACATATCTTTAAATTACAAAACCGCGCATCAAGATTATGCAAAACCGAGTATGTGAGGTTGCATAAATTATTTACTAGAGAGCAAAAACAATCAAATTTCAAAATGGTTTTGTAAAGCAATCACATTTCTGGCTAGTATATTTCACGAGGAACAGATAAGGATTGAGCCGAGCTTGTGTGAGCAAATCCCATTTTTGGCAGCAAATGTCAATTACGTGGTTTTGCAGAATGATTATACGCGGTTTTGTACTTTAAACGACCATATTTACATACACTTTAAATTCACTTACTGGAATTCATGGATGTTCATGCCCAATGGAACCAGCATACATAACGATAAAATAACCAATATTACATGGCCAGCAATTTGACTTAACAGTAATATGTTCGTCAAGGCCATTTTCAATAAATATGCACAAATTTTCTTTGTTTCAGAAACTCACAAAAATATTGCAACACACACAAACACCACAAATTGTCAAAATTACAGCGAATTCGTAAAAATATCGATGCATAGAAAATATCGATATTATATAGAAATGATTAAGCTGAGTATAACGGTATACTTATTTTTTTTTTGTTTTTTTTGGGAAACAACAACAAGAATTATCAAAGCTTACATTTAAAAAAAAAGCTATTTTTGAAATCAAGATTACTTAAAAACGAATGGGTGGAATTTTAATTTCCTTTAATAGCAAATTTGATTCCCTTTAATTTGGTATACGAACTTTATAAAATACTTATTAAAAAAGTTTACAAACCTTTTTTTTTTAATTCTCATAATAAGGACTTATAAATTTAGCTAAAATTTATAGGGCTTGAAAAATTCTTTAATTTGGTGTACATATTTATGTATTAACAGTTTAATTTTCTATGGTGTTCAGTGCCTTTTCTTTGCAATACAGAAAGACAATTCTACTTTGTGAGGGTTATAATCCCTAAGTGCGGCCGAAGGCCGCCTACGCAGAAAGAAGTTATACGAAAAAATACTGTGGAGACCGTAGCCGGTGTTGGACTAGGGTTGTTTTCTTTTAATACTTTGCAAAATGTTAATTAAAGTTTTATACATCTCCTTTTTATTTCCAGAACTTTTGCATATATTTAATAGGGCGATAAAAAAACAGGTTTGTTAACATTTTTTATGTATATCAAATTAAAGAGAATTAAATTCTCTATAGAATGACGTCATCACTTTTCAAAATACCAGAGAAGGTTTCCTAGAAATACATAAGATTTGCTTCGCTTTGCTTCGTAATTCCGTTTAGACAGATAAGTTCAATACATGATTTTATACGAGTACATATTGCTAAATACAATGCGAGCGAAGAAAAATACTGCAAGTGCGCTTTGGCAGTCAGCTGTTTACATGTATCTTTTCTCGTGCGTTTGCATTTGCACTGTCAAGCAAAGTGAGGAAAGTCTTAAAGCCTCGCCAGATAGAAATTCTTTTCTGCGTCACAGGGATACTTTTGACTGACATCGAAGTTAACTTTGTGATTTTGAATAGAAGACGCCACATTGGCAGCGCATGCATTGCCGCAACTGATAAAAATCGCCCAACTCTCAACTTTTGACGCGCGTCAATGCGGCAAAACAACAATGAATGGAACGAATTCAAACCACCTGAGCAGCTGGCCAATCAAAATGAGCCGTTTTGTTTGCGGCAACGTTTTCATTGTGGCGCCTCGCAATGTTATGTGCGTCTCGTCAGTCAAAAGCATCTCTGTGACGCAGAAAAGAAATTCTATCTGGCGGGGCCTTTATGTAAACGGCCCGTTATATTGGGCAATACTGTGAAGACAATGAAGATATACGTATTAGTTGTCAAAACCGCATACATGGAAAAGTATGCATGTATTATTGAAAAAGTGTGCATATATTGTCCGGTGTAGACCCTATGTAAGGCCGCATATTGCTCTTGGCAAACAATAATCATCAGAGCTTTTATCTTAATAAAGCTGATGTCACATAAAACTTTTGCTTCGCTTTACGTGACAGATTCGCTTTGACAGATAAGATGAATTGTATGAAAATGCACAAAGCATGCCACATAAATCGTTGAAGCGGCAGCGCGAAGCGAAAAGATGGTCAACTCCCATCTTTTTGCGCGCTTTGGCAATCAGCCGGTTTAATATTTATTTTGTTTCGTCCAAATTC
>NW_023458558.1:202460-226147 GCF_013731165.1 Rhagoletis pomonella
TTTTATGCCGAACCCATGTATTTCAATGAAGCTCTGTAGATTACGATTCAAAATCATGGTGACAGGTAATACGGAAATAAGGTCAATTGACTTTATTTCGCACCTTTTTAAAAACGAAATAAAATCCATTGACATTATTTCTCTTTCAAATATTAAATTTGCTTAGCTTCGCGGCGGCCCGCGTCAGCGCGCCACACCGCGTTTGGAAAATGTAGCTTTATTTTATTGCTCAATGTGAATGATTAAAAGGAACGACACCTTTTTTGGCACTTTTAATTTTCTATTTGGCACATTTTGTCACTTTTTTATCCTCAATATGGCACCTCATAACTAAGGATAGTTGGCAGCCCTGATTGAAAGACAATTTGTCTGCAGTAAAAAAGCATATAATTTGTGTTCCAAAAGTGTGTGAAAACCAATCAATTAACTTATATGATCTCGGTTCCGATTTTAAATAACACTATGCGACAGTCAAAATCGGGATTTTTTTTCGCAAAATCTTTAAAGGATTCTTTTATTTTTTGAAAAACCTTTGCGACAGTTATTATTTCACGCCCTGTATTTTGCCATTCATATTGTGCCAAACACTACTTAGTAAGTAAAGTTAAGTGTGATAGTGAAAAGGTGTAAGCATAGTCGTAGGCAGGTAGGTGCAAGCCGCTCGGGTATAAAAATCAGAAAAATTTTAAATTATAAAAAAAAAAATGCCATACATTCAGGAATAACCTGGAATTCTTTTGTAGAATTTAGTTATTTATTTTTAACATTTATTGTTGCTTTGAAAAAGTTTTCTATGATATCCGTTTTTGTTTGTGCCCAAGTAATGGTAATTTGTAACAATAAATTGCACAAAAAAAAATAAAACAAAAATTGTACTCATTTTTTAAGTTCTGTACTGCTTTTTTTCTATCGAAAATAGAAATGTACTCCTTTCTCCGTTTCAGAATCTGGCAACCCTAAATATGATAGATAAATAGCCATTGAAATTTCATTAAATTGTATATTTTGGAAAGAGAAAAGGTCTATAAAAAACAAAAACAATATGAATAAATCATATTAACTTTACTAAAGGTCTGAAATCACGAAAATCCCGTCAAAGTAATGCAGAATTTAGCTTTGTTGCAAGTTCACATGGGAAATCTGCTTGAGACGGGGTTGGACGAAATTTTAAGAGACTAGCAGCTAGAGCACGTCTTCAGCTCCCGACGCCGTTAAGTTTCGTTGAAAGGTTTCCAAGATACAGCACTTTTAAGAAAGGTATGTACGATGTTTTCTTAAAATTTAAGTCCCGTGTAAATAGGGAAACCTACTTCATATATCAGCAAAATATGCTGTACGTTTATTCATGTCACCTAGATCTTCAATCTCTTAAACTTTCTTCCAAATCCTTAGAGGTGGCAGCGGTGACATTAAATGCCTCGAAATGCATTTCCAAAGAAATTGCCATTTAGAGCCTTTTCCATCGATAACAATATTTATAAAATAACCCACTTACCTGAGCTGTACCCATTTCAATGTAAAAACCGGAAGTGTCTATTTGATCTTGGTCACCGTGTATGATATTTTGTCCAGCTGCAGTTTCACAGGAAGGGAAGCGTTCAGTCATACCATCACACCAAACGATAAATCCTAGAGTAATCATTATCGCTGAAAGAATAGAAGAAGCCAGCATCCAAATTCCGATAACAACGTCTATGAACAGCGAAAGAAAGGGAGCATCTTCTTTCATTCGTGAATAGCTGTTGGTAATAAATAAGCCAATTGCATTAAAAAGTACAAAATATTTTCAGCCCTATTCTGCATTACGAACGAACTCCCGTCGTGTACGGAGCTCCCGTCACGAATTCGGAAAAATGCTATTCGCAATCCTGACGTTTTCATAGTTAGTGCTGTCAAATATGCGCACTAAGTTCCAATCTGTGCTACCAATTTTTCAAATGATATTCACCTGGGCATGAATCACGTAACTTTGAAACGATAGTCGTTAAAACCACAGTACATAAAGTAATAAACCTTTTTGAGTACTCCTCGGGGGTAAAATCAGGGGTCAGGGTTGATAATGAGGAGTATGAATTTTGCTGATTCAGAGTTGCATACAAAATTACTGTGGTATGAAAGGGAGCAACAACCATACTATGGCAGAGTGGCACAGGTATTTTTGTAAAGAAACACTTTTCTTATCATTTTAAAAAGATAATTGCTATTTATTTTCCAATTTTCAGATATCCAGCCTGTAACCAGAGGCAGTGACTTTGAGGCTCACTAAAATTTACTCATCATATTGGAGCAGCTCCGGGTAATGGACATTGGATGTGTTGGCAGACTTATTTATTTATTTATTTAAACGCCAATCGGCTTTACACAAATGCGTGTCTTGAATTTATACGGTAGCAATTCATAGCAATTGCTATTGTATTTGTGTATGATTCATGTTTGTGACATTCTATACTTTGATGTTAAGTATTTTTGACGAGTTCCGATCAAACTTAGGTGTGCGTAATGAGCTGTCTGGGCGGATGCGCTGGCGGGCATATCATAGTCTCTATAGCTAAACAAACCTTGATTTTTTTTTGGAATAAAGACTTAAATATTTTCGGAAATTTAGAGTTTTCCTTGATATATTCACAAAATTCACGTCTTTAATAAAAATACGATGTGGGTTTCCAGTTTATAGAAACACAAGCGTTAATTATTAACTAATGATATTATTCTTTATTAAGCATTGATACTAACTTAACCTACATTTTGTTCATAAATAACACAATTATATATGTATATTTTATCCTCGAAAAGACCTTTTTCTAATCATGAGGCGAAATTCCCCACAGTAAGGGTTGCCGTGCGCACAAAACGAAAACGCTGCACACAACCCAAAAGTACTCTTCGGGGACCAATTGGTGAAAAACTGCGAAAAGGTTTATTACTGTATTTACTATGGTTCAAACGATATTGACTAAACGATGTCGCCAAAACACCACAGTATAGACAGCAACCAACCTTTTTGGGTTGTTGTAGTAGTCGTTGTTGTTGTAGTTATATTCACTCCTGAGGAAGGGGCACGGGTTGTGTGCTGCCATTTAATGGCCTTCCTCAGACGTTTTCTTAGATTTCAGGGTTGTGTATTCTTTTGCGGATTTTATGTTACTTGAGAATTTAGACAACGTGCGAGCTGCCAGGTTCGGTTATCAATATAATTAACACAAGCTTTTCCGCGTGGTTGCCTTACAATAAATAGAATAAACAAATATTCGCAAATAAATTGGACTTAATTTATAACTGACAACTAACGTACGCTTTTTGTTCTTTTCTCCATTTTAATTTTGACTCTTTATTACCGCCAACAACTTTATGTGTATACATATTTACAAGCTGTCAAAATTTTGCGTTGTCCCACGAGATAGGTAAAACTTCACAACGAGAAATCTCAAAATTTTTGTTTGGTCTATCCAAATTTTCTCTTTTTTATTAGTTGGCAAAGGCCCTCAGTGGCAGCGCTCCGAGCGTTGAGATAATAAATTCATGTCAATTAGTAGAAAAGTTCCATGTTGAAAAAACTTTTTATTATGGCGAGAAAACTTTACACATCTGCTGTGCCAATTCGTAACTTTTTACTGCTGGAAATTTTTGACAGTTGCTCTGGCGCAAAAGAAGTTGAGCAATTAAAATCAGATATTATACAAAAAAGACTTGTCTTTACTGACTTTTATTCTTCTGGAACTAAAAGCCATGCATTTATTAGACGCCTTAGTAATAAAATTAGAACAAAAAAATTCTTCAAAGCTGTCAGGCCGGGTTGAAAATTTTCATTCACCTCATAGTTAATAAAAATTTACAATCCGTAGTACTTTTCTATCAATTCGCAAATGCCGTTTGCACAAAAAAGGTTATGAAATGCGTTTTATTTAAATCGTTTAGAAAATTAGTCATTTATGTATACCATTTTATGTGGAATTATTCAATAAATTTCGTTTTACACTATACTTTTTGAAACTATTTGGAGTTAATGATTTTTTGTTTCTTAAAAGCAACCCTGCGTGCTTGGAAGGCGTGTGTACCAATAATTTCATCCCTAGCATATTCATCCCCGAGGAAGGCACTCGCCAAATTCAACGAAGGTTGTGTATTGGTTATATTGTGCAAAACACTAGTTGCGTTCGACAAGTCAAAAATTTGTAATAGTTTTTCCAAATTTTTACTGGATGCCGTTCGATAACGACAAAAAATAATCCAACACACAAAAATTGAGAGAGCAAGCGTTCATTTTGATGCAAGAGGAGCGTTCATTTTGTACTGGCAAAATTTTACTCACCAAAAATTGTCCAAGACGAAAACATATGATCACATAACATATGGTTGCAATTTTTGTAAACAAACAAAATTGCATTTTTCGAGTTTTGGTATTTATATGCTTTCTGGCTGCCTGCTATGTGACATTATGATAGCGCGAACTAGTTTTTACTTCTAGAAATGTTCCTGGCGAACATTGAACGTTCAGTTTCCTTTTTTCTTCCATGGAGGTAGCATGAATTTCAGTTTGTTTACAAATAAAACATAAACAAAGTCAGCTTCTTCCGGTTTTTGCAAGTGATGGCTAATTTCCTGTTCCTTTACTTTTTTGCTTTTTCTTCTCTTTGGGAGAGAATTTTCGCTTACTCTCTTCATTTTGATTGTTGGCTGGTGTTGGCTAATTTTGTTATCGAACGCAACTACTGGCTCATGTATTTGTGTTGCAGTTACGTGTTAAGCCTGATATATATACTATATATAACTATATATAACTGTATACAGTTCAATGCGAGCGTGAGCGTGAGTTTTTTATTTTGACCAATATCTTCAACTTTTTGCTTTAGTTGAGACATGAAAAAATAGGGAATTAAAATATCTTTCAGAATTATAGAATAAAAAACAATGCCACATCTGTCAAAACTTGCCGCTCACATGCGAATGCTTTGCGTACGCACACAGTTGAGTGTGAGCCCGAAAAAAATGCATATTATGCATTTTAAATTAGTTTTTATTCTATAATTCTGAAAGATATTTTAATTCTCTATCTTTTCATGTCTCAACTATAGCAAAAAGTTGAGTAATAACGAATATATTGGTCAAAATATAAAACTCACGCTCACGCTCGCATTTATCTGTATATTAGGCTTTACTGTTATTGTTAAGTGAAGCAAAATTGGAAACGAGTTGACGAAATCGCATAAACGATCAAAGATTTTTTGGTTTTCATGAAGCAAAACAATCTCAACACGATATCGTCCAGACGATTTTCGTCATACGTGATTCATGCCCTGTTTTTGGTTAATTTGGAGGTAGCAATTGAAAGAAACTTCAGATTTTTCCTCTGCCATAGTTTACAATTAAGTGTTTAAATAATAATGAAGTGGATTCCACTACGATAACAGCTTTATTAGTAGAGAAAGACCAAAGGTTTTTAAAAATTTATCAGAAGAATTTACAGGGTGCTCGCCAGTGATGTTGTAAAAAAAACAGATATTAAATTAATCTGATTTATCCTGAGCTGCGCCCGAAAAAAATTCATCCGAAAATTGTTTATCCGATGGAAAACAAAACTGAACCGCTTCGGGGAAAAGGAAAGTCATGATATCGACTATCTTATTTTGTAGTTTTATAAACCACTCTCGTTTAAATAAGAATGCGGTAAAATAGGTTGTACTGAGCAAAATTAGTGTGGAATTATCTAATGAAGCAATGCAAATAAGGCAAAGTGTTATTAGGGCTTCGTAAACAATCAATTTAAATTCATTTCTATTTTGCATTAATAAACAAAAGTATCAACTGAAACGTCATTCATTTTCAAGTATATATAAATGAATAAATATTAGACTCGTATCGCGCATTTCTTCAAAAAACCCGTCTTGAGTTCTAGCAAAAGATTCGTTTTGTGCATGGCATTGATTTGTTGAAAAATATATTTTAATTACAACCAGTATTAAACCCTTCTTACATTTTTATTTCCTTCAGTGTAAAATATCCAATTAGTTTCATATTTGGCTTTTCGTTTTTTTATATATGATTTGGTTGGGTTTAGTTATTTTATTACTTCTTCCGATAAGCAAAAGCGTTCGTAAAATATTTTCACGAAAAACCGTCAAAATTGCGTTATAGGGAATTTACATGAGGCGATTTTTCAGGCGATTTTTAGTTGAATGCAACAATCGCCTGGTGTAAACGGCCTTTCAACTAATCGCTTTCAATGAAGTTGGTCGGCTGCCTACTTCCGTTCAACTCTTTGTTCGACTAATTGCCTGTGAAAGTTGAGTCATGTAAATTCCCTATTACACTCGGAATCAATGCCAATCTCCCGAATTTCGAAATTTGCGGGAGAATTTCGTGATCACTTCGTAATAGCATTTTTCCGTCATTGCCACGTCGGGAATTCCCACGTATCCATAATAGGCCTTTTAAATGTTTTATACCGATAAATCTGCATAGTCGAAATTAAGAAGAGAAAAATTGCAGTGAAAACTGGAAAGTTGCAAAAACCTGTAGACGACCACAACGCTTCAAACATCCCATCTTCTTCTCGCCACTTGCCTGTTGTGAAAAGCAAACAATGTCCACTAGAACAAAATATCAAGATTTTAATTAATTACGCACCTATTTTTTCGCTTTTTACATGCACATGTATTTATATATAATTTACTTTGATGCACATATCATTAAAGTACAAAACCGCGTATCAAGATAATGCAAAACCGAGTATGTGAGGTAGCATAAATTATTTACTAGAGAGCAAAAACAATCAAATTTCAAAATGGTTTTGTAAAGCAATCGCATTTCTGGCTAGTATATTTCACGAGGAACAAATAAGGATTGAGCCGAGCTTGTGTGAGCAAATCCAATTTTTGGCAGCAAATGTCAATTACGTGGTTTTGCCGAATGATTATACGCGGTTTTGTACTTTAAACGACCATATTTACATACACTTTAAATTCACTTACTGGAATTCATGGATGTTCATGCCCAATGGAACCAGCATACATAACGATAAAATAACCAATATTACATGGCCAGCAATTTGACTTAACAGTAATATGTTCGTCAAGGCCATTTTCAATAAATATGCACAAATTTTCTTTGTTTCAGAAACTCACAAAAATATTGCAACACACATAAACACCACAAATTGTCAAAATTACAGGGAATTCGTAAAAATATCGATGCATAGAAAATATCGATATTATACACAAATCGAAAGTTTTCATCGAAAGCCCTCTCCGTCAGCGGCGTCTTCACCTACTTGAAAATCTCGCTTGCATTCTGCTATTTTCTCTCGCAAGTGAGATTGAGTTTTGTTAACTGAGCATTTCAAGGCATACTTTTTCTTTGTAAAATGTCGGCGACAAAGAGCTTTTCAGACTAAATTTGTGTTTTCCACTAAAATGAAGTAAGTTTAGGTATAAATGCAGTATAGCTCCGATTCTCAAATAAAAAAAAAATATATTCGGATCGATAGAAATGATTAAGCTGAGTATAAAGTAAGTAAGTTTAGGTATAAATGCAGTATAGCTCCGATTCTCAAATAAAAAAAAAAATATATTCGGATCGATAGAAATGATTAAGCTGAGTATAACGGTATACTTATTTTTTTGTTTTTTTTTTTTGGGAAACAACAACAACAGGAGTTATCAAAGCTTACATTTCAAAAAAAGCTATTTTTGAAATCAAGATTACTTAAAAACTAATGGGTGGAATTTTTATTTCCTTTAATAGCAAATTTGATTCCCTTTCACTTGGTATACGTACTTTATAAAATACTTATAAAAAAAGTTTACAAACTTCTTTTTTTAATTCTCATATTAAGGACTTATAAATAGCTAAAATTTATAGGGCTTGAAAAATTCTTTAATTTGGTGTACATATTTATGTATTAACAGTTTAATTTTCTAAGGCGTTCAGTGCCTTTTCTTTGCAATACAGAAAGACAATTCTACTTTGTGAGGGTTATAATCCCTAAGTGCGGCCAAAGGCCGCCTACCCAGAAAGAAGTTATACGAAAAAATACTGTGGAGACGGTAGCCGGTGTTGGACTAGGGTTGTTTTTTTTTAATATTTTGCAAAATGAGGACTATTGATTGCATACTATATACTATTAATGAAAGTTTTATACATCTCCTTTTTATTTCTAGAACATTTGCATATATTTAACAGGGCGACAAAAAAACAAGTTTGCTACAATTTTTTATGTATATCAAATTAAAGAAAATTAAATTCTCTATAGAATGACGTCATCACTTTTCAAAATACCAGAGAAGGGTTTCGAGAAATATTGATTTAAAAAATGCTTATGTTGAACTTTGACCTTTAATAACTTTTGTAGTTGTTGTTTCCGCAAAAAAAGAAATATACCGTTATAATCAGCTCAATTATCTCTACCGAACCCGACATTTATATTTTTTTAAATTTGATAATCGGAACCATACTGTATTTGTGCCGACGTTTATACTTTGAATAATTCTGCGAATTGAGAAAATGCCTGTCAAACAACAAAATTGATAGCTGAAGAATGCGAGAGCTCGCAAACCGCTCGGTTGGCGAGAAGAAGTATGTTTCGTACTTTTTGCGGTCTACACGTGCGGGATCTCGCATGTGTAGTCACGCAAGCGAGATTTGGCGGCACGTGAAGACAGCCGCGCACATGCTCGGATTGCGGTGGATGTTCGTCGTTTGTAGGGCGGTTCACGAGCATGCTCGCAAAAAATAAAAAAAAAATTGATTTTCAGCGATCATGCTCTTGGAATGCATACGTGGAAGTGAAATATAAAAAAATATATTTAGTAACTCATAAATAAAAAAAAACCTAAGTCATAAATATTTGAATTTCATCATCCGCGTCTTTGCTATCCATATTTACGCTATCACGAAAAAATCACATATGAGCCGCTCAGCGTCTGTGGCAAACGACAGCGAGCATGTTGGCGCACATGTTCGTCGTGTATAGCCACTGTAAGGGCCCGTTATATAAGACTTGCTTCGCTTTGCTTTATAATTCCGTTTAGACAGATAAGTTCAATACATGATTTTAACGAGTATTGCTAAATAGAATGCGAGGAAAGCAGAGCGAAAAAAAATCAACTGCAAGTGCGCTTTGGCAGTCAGCTGTTTACATGGATCTTTTCTCGTGCGTTTGCATTTAATGACAAAAATAAGGTAAATAGGAGTTATTATTAAAATATGGAAAAGTATGCATGGATTAGTGAAAAAAAGTGCATATATTGTCTGGTGTAGACCCTATGTAAGGCCGCATATTGCTCTTGGCAAACAATAATTATCAGCATGAACCAAAAATACAAGATCACGTAAGAACGCGACGTTGTATTTGTAAATGGTTTTGAGAAAAAAGTTTGCGAAAGCGGGTTCGACAGCTGAGCGTTTGTTTACATCACAAGCACCACTATTTTACACTTTTATTCAAGTAAAGAGTTAATTCAACATGACAACACATTTTAAAGCATTTTGTTGCATCATTTTACCTAAATTGTGCGTTTAAAGTGGCTGACAATAATTTTGGTTAATTTTGGTTTTCGTTGCTTTCTTTGCTTTGTTTACTTTTCGCTCATTTTCCAGTGAAACAAGATGGCGTAGAACCCGCTAAAAAAAATCTACTTTTTCACTCTCTTGTTCTTACGTGATCTTGTGTCTTTCGTTCATGAATTATCAGAGCTTTTATCTTGATAAATGTTGCCAGCAATTTGGTACTTTGACAGCTACATTTTCATTTGCGCGATAGCAAGGCGAATTTATACAAGATGGTGTTGATGGCGAATTAAATTTTCGTCGCGGTACTACTGAATGTTAAAATGACGTGTTTGTTGTAATCAAGGCGAGTTCATTTAACAACAAACACATCATTTTGACATTAAGACGTACCTCGGCGAAAATCTAAATTCGCCATCAACACCACCTTGTATAAATTCGCCTTGCGCGATAGCTTCGTGGAGACAACATTATTGATATTTTAATGTAAAAGCAAAAATTGAGCCTTTTCCATTAAAATATTTATTATTATTTGCTTGAGTGTGAAATAGCATTATATTTAAATTTTTTAAGTGATGAAATCCGGCAGAAATAGTCATATTACAAATGCTTTCATCAAGATAAAAGATGCCCACGCACAAATATTGCCTCTGATAAAATTTTTATCAGGCAATAAAAATGACAGTTGGTTGGCAAAAACTTTTGCCTGCGGAGACGAGCCGTAACGCTGCGTTTACATAACCCGTGGTTTTACATAAGACCGCGGTGTAGAGAACAAAGGTGGCGCCCATCTTGGTACCGCTATTCCGCTCTCAGTGAATTTGACAGAATCGTTGTTGGTATGACGTCACACCTGTGCAACTTGTTTATGTTTTCCTTGCAAAATTTTTTCTTCCATTCTTTCTCGCGTTTGCACCAGTGTGCCCTCACACAAATGTTATTCTCGAAAATCCTCTCTGATGGGCCGAATCTTCTATCATTCTTGACATAGGACAATTTTGCGAAGACAATAGTAATACACGTACACTTTTTACTAATACATTCACACTTCTCTCATTGTCTTCGTCACTGGCTTTGATTTTTCGAAGACAATGAATTGGACAGTAAACTGGACAATTTGGTCACGTCTTGGTTAATTCGAGAAAAAGGGGTAAGACAAAATCGCAAAAAATACAGGATTATGAAGAAGTGGTTTGTGTTTGGATATTTTAGTAAATAAGTAAAAAATACCTGTAAACTTTGGGGCAAATTGAGATTATACATAACACGGCAATACAAAATACATGTGAATGTTGTTGTTTTATTCTTGCTTGGGTGGTACGGATGAACACAAAGCAAATCTGTCAAATAAGCAGACGTTTTCATGAACGAACGACACAAGATCACGCAAGAACAAGCGAATGAAAAAAGTAGATTTTTTTGAGCGGGTTCTACGTCATCTTGTTTCATTGGAAAACGAACAAAAAGTAAATAAAGCAATGAAAGCAACGAAAACTAAAATTAAGAAAAATTATTGTCAGCGACTTTAAATACACAATTTAGGTAAAATTGTACATTAAAACGCTTTAAAACGTGTTGTCGTGTCACCGGCAGTTGTCAAAAAAGCTGATTCGGTGTATTTATAAGAAGTAAGTTACATGAGCAAGCTGACGGTGACGGTGCCGCAAAAATTAGCTCAACTCTCAATTTTACTTATGCGATTGCGTCAAATGAGAACTATTCAGTGTTTTGTTTACATGTTTGACGGTAAATTTTTCTAGTTTGTGAAAATTTTAATATTTATGGAAAAACGAAATGTAGAAAATAATGGAGGAAAACCTAATAGAAGAAGTGAAAGAGTAAAATGCAAATTTGGAAAGAGTATCAGCGACTTAATGATTTTTCGGGCGCAATGCCAAACGATTTGTGTGTAACTTGATGCATTACCATCGTTGACGGTGATGGTGACGGTGGCGGTGACGCTGTCGCAATGGATGGTATGTACTTTCACTTTTACAAATGTCAAAAATGTGGCAAAAATCCAAATTTCGTGCCCGGAATCAACAAATCAACTCTCAAGCTGAAGCTCCATAGCAGGTTTTTCAGGCGTTGCGGCTTGAGGCGCTTAAGCCTGAAGATGATTTAGTGGAATTGTATAGAAGCTGCTCCAAAACCTTCTTCTTCTTATTTGGCGCTGTAACCGCCTAAGCGATTTTGGCCGAGTTCAGCAAGTCACGCCAGTCGTTTCTCTTCTGTGCCAACTGACGCCAATTGGAAACGCCAAGCGAATCCAAGTCCTTCTCCACCTGACCTATCCATCGCTGCTGCCACCAGCGGCAAGTTGAATACTTTCAGAGCTGGAGCGTCGGCGTCCATTCAATCGACATGGCCAAGCCAGCGGAGCCGCTGTATTTTAATTCGCTGCACTACGTCCATGTCGTTGTAAAGCTTATTCCGCTCATCGTTCCTTCGTCTGCGGTTATCGCCATCGCCAATGTGTAAACCCCGTAAATCTTCCGCGAAATCTTTATCTCGAACACTCCAAGAGCGGCCTCATCGGATGTTGTCATTGCCCATGCTTCTGCGCCATATACCAGCACAGGCATGATGAGTGACTTATAGAGTGTGGTTTTCGTACATCGAGAGAGGACTTTATTCCTGAATTGCCTACTCAGTCCAAAGTAGCACTTTTTAGCTAGAGCGATTCTGCGTTGGATTTCCATGCTGACATTATTATCGGTGTTAATGCTGGTTCCCAAGCATGATAAAAATTTTAAAGGTAAAACCGCTCGCTTAATTCGTCCGTCATTGCGTTTTGTTGGCGTTTGCTAGCATTTTGAGTTAACTCTCTCTCGAAATAATTCAAATGTCAAATAAATGCAAAATCAGGGACGTGAACCGGTTTTTGAACCGGAAAACTGTTTTTTTCTATTAATTAACTAAACCATTAACCGAACCACAAATGTTTGATCCGAACCGAAAACCGAACCACTTTTTATAAAGGTTTAAAGGTTCGTTTCAACCAATTTTCAATAGATAAATGTACCCACATTTTTTTCTTTTTGATAAACATGGTAATACCTACCGTGTTTGTTTACCATGTGACAATATCAAATGTAAAGGCAGCGCATCTCATTTGACAGACACTTGACCCTTAACCTTGCGCGTTGTTGCACTTGACACTTAAACTTGCGCGTTATATTTTTTGTGCCTTTAAGGTAAAATATCTTCAAATGCATGCCGAAATCTTTGCCTTAACATGCGGGCAGAAGTCCATTAGAGACAATTGCTTCCATTTATTTATTTACATATGTATGTATATATGTATGTACATTCAAATTTTGTTGTTTCGACAGAAATATATTTCTTTGGTTTGAGTGAAAATAAAAACAAACAAACGAAATGACGGCGCGAGAAAATTTCAAAATGCTAGCAAACGTCAAAATACCTAAAATTGGCTCTCAGCGATTGTACCTTATAAATATTTTCATCATGTTCCCAAGTAAACGACATTCTCTTTTTTTTCGAAATTATAACTGTCAACAGTGACGTGGGTGCCAAGGCGCGAATGTGATGACTGTTTGTTTGATGACAGTAGATACTTTGTCTTGTACTCGTTTACCACCAGACCCATTCGCTTTGCTTCCTTATCCAACTTGGAAAAGGCAGAACAGACTTCGCGGTTTTTGTTACCGATGATGTCGATGTCATCGGTATAAGCCAGCAATTGCACGCTCTTGCAGTAAATTGTTCCTGAGCGGTTCAGTTCTTCAGCTCTTATTATCTTCTCCAATATCGGATTAAAGAAGTCACATGAAAGATAGTCGCACTGTCTGAAACCTCGTTTGGTGGCGAACGGCTCGGAGAGATCTTTCGCAATTCTGACGAAGCTGGCGGTATTGCTCAACGTAATTTTACACAGCCGTATGAGTTTTGAGGGCATGCCAAATTTAGACATAGCGGCGTATAGGCAACTCCTTGTGCTGTCGAAAGCGGCTTTAAAGTCGACAAATAGGTGGTGAGTGTCGATCCTTTTCGAGTGGGTCTTTTCCAAGATTTGGCGCATTGTGAATACCTGGTCTATGGTGGATTTGTTAGGTCTAAAGCCACACTGATAAGGCCCAATCAGTTCATTGACAGTGGGTTTCAGTCTTTCACACAATACGCTCGATAAGACCTTGTAACCTATGCATAGAAGGCTGATCCCGCGGTAGTTGGCGCGAATGGCGTGGTCGCCTTTCTTGTGGATTGGGAAGAGCACACTTAAATTCCAGTCGTCTGGCATGTGTATTCTGCACAAGGGTTGATGCATGCACCTTATCAACTGCTCGCCGCCGTACTTGAATAGCATAGCTGGCAGGCTGTGAGCTCCAGCAGTTTTGTTGTTTTTCAGCCGCGTTATTGCTATTCGTACCGTGCGGTGCACTATGGTCTGGTGACTACTATTTGCTGGCCAAAAGTCGAGAAGTAACGAATTGATTTGAAACTTGGTGTTTGGGTGTTTTTGAGGTCGCTGATTTCGAATATGATGTCAGGTTTTTGAAATTCAAGATGGCGGATCCAATAAGACATTTTATAATTTTTTCTTTTTCACCAAAAACTTATGTGTAAGGAGGTATTTCGAGGTCGCTGATTTCAAATCCGATGTCAGATTTTGGGAATTTAAAATGGCGAATAAAAATGGCGACGAAATTTTATAATTTGTTCATTTGCACCAAAAACTTTTGTATATACTTATAAGAGGGGTTTTCAAAGAGGCTGATTTGAAATCTGATATCAGATTTTTGAAATTCAAAATGCTGGTTTTATGTGGCTTTATCAGATTCGGAGCTAAATGATTTAAGTTTAAAATAGCAGGCCACATTTTGCTAAATACATATTTTTCTAATCATAGGTGCTTCAAATAAAAACTTTTTCCTTTGGATATAAGTATAAGAATTTGCATAAATTTGTACTTATTGCCACAACTAGTATAATACTTATAATTAGGCTAGGTATAAGTTAAAAAAATAACGTAACGTACAAGTTAGAACAAAAAAATAAAAGAATGCATTTTTCAACTAGGTATGTACTTGCATTTCATTATTGCTCTTTCCTTTATTGAATTTTTTAAACAATTTTTGGAATTAATCATATCTTTGAAATTACAGAGTCCTTCAAAATAAATCCTGCGGTCAGAGAGAAATAATAAAAGCGCCACTTTAAATAAAAAAGTAGGTTTCAAACCCATTTATTTATTATTTATTTCATGGTAGCAGAGCTTCTCAAATAATATGAAAGCAATTTTTTCGATTCAAGTTGTTAAAAGTAATGAATGTCTAAATCCCGGGACAACGCCATCCCAAAAAGCCCGGGATCGGAAAAAGCCGAAAAATTAACATCCCTATCATGTATATAAAAATGGATTGTGTGTGTGTCCTTCACCGGGTTTTTTTCCAAATTGCTACCCGAAGGTTTAGGAAAAAAGAAATTTAGAGAGTTGGCACCTGTTTCAAAATTTCAATATAAGTAAATTGATAGAATAAAATGAACGTTGCAATAAAAGTGTCAAAAAATAGGTTTAAGGTCCGAAATATCTCTGAGGGTTGCCATCTGTTTGAAAATATTAATTTAAATAAATTGATAAGATAAATTTTATATAACCATATGGGTATCAGGGAGTGGCAATGGTTGATCGTCAACTGTTCATACTCATTCAATACCGCTGCTTTGTATGACTGAGCAGCGGCGTTGGCTTAGTAGTATCGATACCTAAACGAAATTAGAGGATGACTGAACACGAGCGCATTGCGTGCTGTCTTGCAAATACAGCCACCACAAGTGAACGATGCTTATAACTGCTCATACTGATATTGACTTCGGCAAATCTGTACTCTGAATGATCGTGCACGAAACCAGCAAACGTGGCAGTTGAACGGCTCCGAAAACATGAGAGTCATCATTTGTTGCAGAAGTCGTTTGACTTGTTGCTGAAAATCATCTGACTTGTTGCTGAAAGCCATTTGACTTGTTGCTGAAAATCATTTGACTTGTTGCTGAAAATCATCTGACTCGTTGCTGAAATGACGACGAATGTGGTAAAGGGTAATTTATCGTCTCGTATGCATGTATGTATGTATTTATAGCGCGTCTACCATTCAATTGCATTGCTCACTACTGGCTAGTTGTGAATATGCATACGTACGTAAGTATGTATGTATGTACATATCAATGATTCATTTCAAACAAGCAAGTGTCTTTGAATGTTTTTGAACTACAGTATCATCACTTCGGCAACACGTCAAACGCGCCTTCAGCAACAAACCAAAGGCGGCGGTTTGACTTCTGCAACAAATCAAGTTAGCTAACTGCGGCATCTTGCCTTCGCCAGTCTTTCACATAAGCTGTCATGCTTTCGGCAACCGTCCAAAGCAGTATCGTGCTTTTGGCAGTCGATCAAATACGGCGGTTGCTGGTTTCGTGCACGATCATTCGGAGTACAGATTTGCCGAAGTCAATATCAGTATGAGCTGTTATAAGCATCGTTCACTTGTGGTGGCTGTATTTGCAAGACAGCATGCTTTGCGGTGGTGTTCGTTCATCCTCCGTTTTTAACGTGAGTAGGCTTAAAGTCACAAAAACAGCACCCTTTGCCAATGCCTGATGGGTATCAAACTACAGAGGAAGAGAAAGATTAATATTGAAAATATTTTAGAGGGTTGCCACCTCTTTGCAAAATTTAGATAAACTAAATATTACTAAATGGATTTAAGCAGTTTACTGTTGAAAATATTTATATTATATTGACAATAATAACAAATTATAAAATTATAATAATTATTATATAAGCAATACAGAAATAAATATCTATTTAAATTTATCTATGTAGCTTTAATCAAAAAGGTACAAATTATTTTACTATTTTAATTTCAGTATTTCAATGATATGTTTGAGACCAATTGGAGAATCACATTGGAGTTCAAATTGAGAACTAGCTTTTTGTCAACTTGAGAAACAGTCCTTTTTTCATACAAAGAAAAATGCGCTTTTTGTTGTGAATCATAGCGTTCACCTCCACTTGAGGTACTGTTGAGAAACAACGTTGGAGATTTGAGATATACCTTAGTTCTCAACTTAACCTTAAGTTGAGCCCAAAGCTAAATGTATGTTGGGAAGTTATATTCTGTCCAAGGCGCATTCATATAAGGTGGTAGCAAGCGCATATAAGTAAAAATCCTGTGTATTTTGATATTGCTTTTTGGTACTTAAGGATGTCAAAACAACATAAAATAGGAGATAATTTTCGTCACTTCGTTTTGTTGAAATCCTAGAGCTACGCCATTTCGTCTTGGATGACATTCTGTTGTACCAGGGTAGAGACCTGGTATAAATGCGCCTTGATTCTGTCTGATCTACGATTATTTTGCACAGTATCTCAATTATGCTATCATGTGATTTTTGACACTTAAAGTTAAGAAAATTATTCAACATACAACAGGTTGTGACTTACCTTACCTGGATGCCCTTGTTCGTAAATATAAACTCCATCTGATCTTCTTTACTTCTGTCATTAGTTACATTTATTTTTGTAGTTGCTCATTTTTGTTGATTTCTATTTGCACACTTGCATTTATTCAATAAGTTTTTAGGATCATTTGTAGTTTTTTCGTGGTGTTTGTGATTTCTTCAAAGTAAAGTTAATTTTGTGTTAATGTATATTTGTACGTATGTACATACTTATGTGTTTACATACATACATACATATATACAAAAGTATTTTGCTTTTTTGGAAAAAAGATGCTGGACAACTGGTTTCGCATTTGCAAATAATTTTGTGTAGAATTACATGATCTAGTAACTGTTAAGAACGTTTTAGTTAGTTGCCTAACAACAACAAAAATGTTTAGTTTAGCACATAATGAGGGCAGGTGTTTGGTCCTATTGCATTTTATGAAATTAAATACAAATGTAGGTATGTAGCAGGTAATAATAATGAGGCGATTTCCTTCCGCCTAAAATCTACCGTCATTGCTGTATGTACCAACAATATAGTATATGTATATCTATTTTATTGTACATACATACATATTTTTTTTAATTAAAGAAGACAAGTTCTGTCAATGTATGTATGTAGATATTTATATGTATGTATGTATATGTGCATGTTTCCAGTATGTTTAAATTACTGGAATAGTAACTATTGTACACTCAATAATAAATATAAATAAATAGACGCAAGAAGTTTTTAAAACCCCCTGTGGTGCTGTGGGTCTGGAGTTCGTAGTGCTGCTTTTTTGCGTACATACCTACTAAATATGAGCGTAAACACTTTTTATTTTATTCTACATCTTTGTGGAGTTGACGGCTAGGTGCATAGTTTTGTACATTTCATTCAGTATTTACGTCTGCAAGCAAATTGTTGATTTTGTTTTTATGCCCTCCATCTGTAGGTATATGTAATTTATTATAATATCTCTGAGGCCAACTTCTTAAAGAGCATGTATGGACAGGTTGAATCTAAAGTGATGCGAATCTGCTATGATGTTTTTGTATTCTTTTGTAAATCTCATCAAAATACTTTTGTATGTATTTCGGTGAGTTCGAAAACCAATCAAAGCAACCAATTCCATTTCTAAACCGTTATGTTATAGAGGAAATGTCCTTTACGCTTAACTAAGATAAAAATCATCTACTCACCATTGCTTCGGATTTTAATTTTTTTGCCTCTACATACTGTGGTTTAGAAAAAAGGAATGAACGCTCGCATCATTCTCTATACCTTAACTTTAATAAAATACCGAGAGAGAGATCGGGATGTCATGTGCTTAATTTTTTCGCCAGAGAGGAACTACGCTCCCTTTCCTATTCACTTTGTTTGACAGTATGTTTGCAGAAATTTTTGATCGCCTTTATGTTTTCATTTGTTTCATAATTTGCTTGTTTTCAATTTATTTTTAAGTTTTAGCATTCTCTTTTATAATTTAGTTCACCACTTATTGCTAAACACTACATCGATTTCTAATATTTAATTACATAACTTCTGTAGTCCAATTTGTATTGATATTTATGTTTTGGATTTCTTTAAATATTTGCATATTTTGTAAGTATTTATTCAGCTTTTATATACTTACATAGCTTTCTAAGATTTCTTATGATAAGAGGAGCGTTTTTCATTAAGTCCATACTTTCAGCTAAAAAATATGGCATTAACAGTATTGGCTTTTTTTTAATCATTCTTTCCTTAGCTTAATTTCTATATTCTTGAGTTTCAGTTTCAAATCGCCCACCAGCTGCAGATTTTTTGTGAATGCAGTTAATCGAAAGTTTGACCTAACACGCTTAACTTAGCAACATAGCTTGCAACCGCCTACAATTAAATAAAAACTTAATTACTAAGTATTTTTTTTTATGTATAGATGTATTTAAATAAACATAATTATTGTGTGTGCAGGTGTTACATAAGTGCAAGGCACGTTGTTAAGTCGACTCGAGTCTGCAGTGTGTTACGGCCAATATGGTTCACGGACGCTTTTTTACGCTGCCGATTATTCCACATTCACTGAGCCCCTAATCGCAGCAAGTGAAGGCGATTTATCTCTGTACTTTATTCAATTTGTTTTTACAAATACATATGTATTTGGTTATTTGATAATGAAGTTTTGAATAAAACGTGTATTATGTATAAATGTATATGTGATTGTAAATAGGATTGCTAAAGCACTGATGTCTAAGTTCCGTGACGCCTAGGCAACAATCTTTAGCAAAAAATTAGCATTTAATTATTTTTCACAATTTTTCATAAATGTGTATATATATATATGTATATATATGTAAATGCTAAAGTTATGAGCTTGAAAAAATCAATAACTATAAGCATTAATTGTTTACAGTTTACTTGTTGGCATTGTTGTTGTTGTATGCTTTAAGTAAGTTTTCTAAATTTTGTTATATTACTTTCACTTGTAGCATAACTAGGTAAGTACGCACAACAACGAATTATTACCGTTTTGATGTCTTACATATCTCTAAACATTACTCTTTTGAAGTTTTACGTAGCATTTAGACTTTATCAAACAATTTACAAATTTTAATTTAAAACAAACAAAAGTAGCTTGGAAGCTACTAGTTGATTTCTTTATCAAACAGTTAACAAGGTTTTACGTAGGTTGGAATAAATTAAATACGATGCAATCAGAAATTTACTTTAATTTTAAGAGCAATTACGGAGTTAGGTTAGGTCGTATTGGAATTTTTCGAATTTTCTATTTGCTACTACCTCCTTATCGCAATACTGACCCTATTGCAAATTAGGTTTAGGAGAAAAATAGGCAGTTGAACATAATTTAAAACAAAATCTATGTAGGTAATTTGGATAGTAATGGAACTAAACTTAGCCATCAAATTAAGAACATATATATGTATGATCTCATCCTATTATTTACATACCTACATACATATTGGATTTCAACGCTTGGTAGATGCATGTACATATGTACATAGTTCAACTTTAATGGTTTCATGAAACTTTTTTTACAATAAATTTCCTTAATTTCTTGGTATCGGTTGTTACTGTTAACCATTCAAATCAAGTTGTCTTGTAGAAATTTAGGCAACGTTTTTGCTTTGTAGACATATACATATGTTTTTTAGGAGTGTTTTCTCTAATTGTTGTAGGTCTTTAATATTTTGATTAGTTATTAGGTGCTACATATGTACATATGTACGTTTCTATATACTCATGAATTCAGAACCGGTCATTATTATTTTTCTCTTATTTGTAATATCAGTGAATAATAAGTAATAAACGAATAGAATACAGAGAGCGACTTGCATTTAACGTACTAATCACACAAATACTTCAAATAAAACCAGTGCCTTTGAAACGGTCTTTTATTGTAAAAAACAAAAAAAAAAACAATTTTACAATACCTTTATACTAAGTATTTTGAAAACGTTGGATTGCATTTTTGAAGAAGAAGTTATCCACAGCATTCACATAGGATTGATTGGGCGGCTTATTGAATTTTAACTCAGTAAATATGTACATACATTTGACTTTTTATTTATATAAAAATTAATTCATCCATACATATTTATGTATGTGAAAGTATACATATACATAAATACATATGTATGTATGTATGCATTTATATGAGTCAAATAGCGTCTCGGGGTAAACAGCGGTTTAAAAATTCAATATTTTTTATTAATATACATATATACATATATATCTGAAAAATACCTGGACGCTTTGTTAAAACATGTACATACGTTGTTAACATTTGGAATGTTTGATTATTTGAAAAAAAAATAAAAATAAAATCGTTGACTTTGAATTACACGAAACCTAAAAATAGATTTTCAATTACATGCCTTTTAGAAATTCAGTAAATTAATTAGCACGTTAAATCAAACGCTCACTGTACCATATTCAGAAGTCGGTATTATTTGGAGCATCTTCGGTGTTTGTATCGCCTAAGCTTGCGTCACTGGCAGCTGCCAACACAGTTGTTGGTGCCAGCGAGAATTGTGGCGTTGCTGTACCGATGAGTGCCATTGTTGGCTCTGTGTTGCGACGCTTCATTTTGCTCTTGTTCTTTTTCAACATTGTGGCCTGTTTGGCACAAATGGATTTCCGGTTATCAATAAAGTTGATGCACGTTGTAGTTAAATTTTTGATTTTCCAACAGATTAATTATTATTATTATTATTATATCAAGAAGATTCCGTCCGGTAAATTTTTTCCATCATACATATTTATTTATGTATTTTAACAATGTTTTTCAGACAAGAGGTTGGATACAGTTACGTGTTTGGTGGTTTTTATTTTACATTTAACATTTTTTTAATTGTGTCAAATGTGTTGAATATTATTTCCAAACGAATCGTGAGACATAATAAAGAAAAATAAAGAAAGTAATATTTGATTAAGATGGTTCGTACATAATTTTCAGTTTGGAGCTAAACGGACGTTTATTAGTTAAGAAGTATACAGCAAAAAAAAAAGTCACAACAATAAAAATATAGCAAAGGCTAATACGATTGTAAACGAACATTAGCCAGATAAGCAAGCCAAGAGTCTTAAGATTGCAATTTAAAGTAAACAAGAAAGAAAACCTTATATCAATATTGAAGGATAAGAATTAATTAATTGAGCAAATGAAAAAAGCTATGTTGAATAAGCAAATATTTTTCAATGCTTTGGTTTGGCACGTGCGGGATATGTCAAGTGTAAGATGTGTGGATCATAATATATATACTTATTTACATATGTACATACATACATAAATTTATTTGTATAAAAGTATAAACGGAATGAACATTTCAAAAATTTTGCCACTAGCCACAAAATCAGTCGTCTGTGAAAGAAAATCTAGCAGATATTTATTATGAACTGCATAGCAGAATGGGCAAATTTGGGGATTCCTATATTCGCTTATGTATTTTTATATTTTTTATTTTCGACGAAATTCGCTCAGCGATTTGGTTCTCCTTATACTTAAAGAAAGAGAAAAATACGTCGCGGCTAGAAATTTATACATAAATGCGTGAATGGTGAAATTTGAAAGAAATATTATAAAAACTCAGCTACCCTAGTGTTTTTTTTTTTTAATTTTCAAAAGGAACTGATTAATTTCATTGAAATTCGAGATCAGTGTTTAAAAGCTTGCTTACGCACAGCAACACATTTTACACATTCATCGTTGACGGCCACCTTCCTGTTGCCATAAAACTGTTAGGAAAACTGCTCTAGAAAGCGGTTAATGTTTTTGATTTTAAAACAAAAGTTTGTAAATTTTGTTTTCTGCCGTGTAAAGTATTTACGAGTGTAAAAACTGGTAAAAAATTACTGGTGTAGAAAGATGTTTCGCTACAGTTGAGATTATTTATGAGCGATACTTCACTCTTGGGCGATTTTTCACTGTGAATAACAAATCGCTTATAGCAAAAGCTACTACTATTTAGTCAACGGTAACAGGGATTGAGGACTTTTTTGCGTTTATATATTATGGTTGTGAGTTTCTTGTCAATGATGAATTTCCTATATTCTTAGTTTATCTGGTGTTTTCCTTCTAAGTATTGCGGATTTTGATGTTTTTTTTTTTAGATTTTGCATAACTTGTTGTAGAATGAACATTCTTCTATCTAAGTATATATACTTATTTTTCAAAGGAATTTTTGTGTTATCGCACGATATCTTCTATAATACTTTATTACATTCAATGATTGAGACCTCATTTTGTGCAAAAAATAGCCAGGTTATTCAAATTAGTGGTAATATTCAAAGTTAACGAAAAACTTTGTTTCAAAAAATTCATATTGGAATAAAAAGATCGAGGAAACATTTACGATAATTTTGGAAGCTTAGAACTTAATTCTTTTCTAATATGTATTTCTCTAAAATTCCGATTCAAACAACAATCATCAAATCGCTCATCACTAGTTGAGACCAAGCTTGACATCTATGTAATTAAGAGCTGTGAGAATTCAAAATATTGAACAAATACATACATATCTATACGTACATGAAAGGCATAGAAAAAAACTGTAATCGAGAAATCAATCAAATTATCTCACATTTAGAAAAAATACCTATGCGGCCTATCTAAGTACATATCGAGGACTTACATTCAATACCCTCTACTTGCAATTTTCATAACATGTGTTTCACATATCGCTACGCACACTTTTTTCAACACAGATAATGCGAAATTACATAGATTTTTCGTCTCTCCGGAACAATTTCAAAAAATGGACCTACCTGAGAAGGTAACGAAATTTTGAAACGCTGACTGAACTACTTATCTATCATCCCTGATGCGTTATATGTACATATGCACATCCATACATGCATATTATAAAAGTTTAGCAATAATATTATCGATGACAGTGGGGGACTCTTATACACATCTACAACTAATTTTTGTGAAAGACTTCATTGAAATTGGCGTGGAAATTGGACCTTCCGAATGGACCACCTACACGTACATATGTGTGTATGTATAAAAAATATTTTATTTTGAGTGCCACGCCTACTTTCACACAAAACCAATAAGTTGTATGTTTTATGTTCTTTTTGCAAAGAAATATTTTTTTTTAGCAATCTTTTGTCGGAGAGGAACAAAATCACTTAAATAAAGTACTAATTTATATTTATATTTATACATACTACATATATACATATGTATATACACATGTACATATGTATTTCGAGTTCATCCTTG
>NW_023458558.1:226247-243083 GCF_013731165.1 Rhagoletis pomonella
TATAAATGTCACGCAAAGCTACAAAGTTTTATCTGGCATCAGCTTTAAGACGTACCTCGGCGAAAATCTAAATTCGCCATCAACACAACCTTGTATATATTCGCTTCGTGGAGTCAACATTCCTGATATTTTAATGTAAAAGCAAAAACTGAGCCTTTTCCATTAAAATATTTATTATTATTTGCTTGAGTGTGAAATAGCATTATTTTAAAATTTTTTAAGTGATGAAATCCGGCAAAAATAGTCATTTACAAATGCTTTTATGAAGATAACAGATGCCCACGCACAAATATTGCCTCTGATAAAAATTTTATCAGGCAATAAAAATGACAGTTGGTTGGCAAAAACTTTTGCCTGCGGAGAAGGGCCGTAACGCTGCGATGAGCTGCTTCTTACTGCCATCCCTAAATTGGCGCGTCAAGCGCCAAGCAACTGTCAAAAATCCTCATGCCCATACAATTTGTATGAAGCATCCCACAATAACGCGGCGCTTACGCCGAGCAAATGGAATTTTCATTTTTGACAGGGCGTTACGTATTGAAGTTGGATGCAGAAGACGGAAAGAAAGAGAAAGGACAAACAAGTGAAAGAGGAAACGAGAATAAAAACGAGAGGACCTGAGAAAACGTCAAAAATTACGACGCGTTGATTTAGGGATAGCGCGCGCTGACACTTGTTGACAATGGATAACGTAACGCTTAGCGCTCCAATTTAGGGACGGCAGTTAAGCGGATGCGCAAATACTGTTTTTCTCTGCAAGCAAAGCAGTATAAAGGTCTTTTAAGTCCCCGCAATTATCATATGTACGCAAAAATTGATCGAAGTTTGTGGTGTTAAGGCAGCAGATTTTCCCAAGTGCTCATGTGCGCTAGGCTCATTTTTTGCCACACCACCCCATACAATGTAAGCACGTCGTTTCAAAAGTGCAGTGCCTTTAAGGGAAAATATCTTCAAATGCATGCCGAAATCTTTGCCTTAACATGCGGGCAGAAGTCCATTAGAGACAATTGCTTCCATTTATTTATTCACATATGTATGTATATATGTATGTACATTCAAATTTTGTTGTTTCGACAGAAATATATTTCTTTGGTTTGAGTGAAAATAAAAACAAACAAACGAAATGACGCGCGAGAAAATTTCAAAATGCTAGCAAACGTCAAAATACCTAAAATTGGCTCTCAGCGATTGTACCTTATAAATATTTTTATCAAGGCGAATTAATACAAGGTGGTGTTACTAGCTCAGCTGATTTTGTGTATGTGTTTCGCCGGACGGCTTCTGATATCAAATCGAAAAATTTTGTTTGAATTTCTACACACCCTCTTACAGATTTTGACAGTTTATGCCGCCAAAGCAAAAACAAAATACATGTAAATTTTTGTTTTTGTACTCCTGCTATCACCTTATATTAATTCGCCTTGATTTTTATCATGTTCCCAAGTAAACGACATTCTCTTTTTTTTCGAAATTATAACTGTCAACAGTGACGTGGGTGCCAAGGCGCGAATGTGATGACTGTTTGTTTGATGACAGTAGATACTTTGTCTTGTACTCGTTTACCACCAGACCCATTCGCTTTGCTTCCTTATCCAACTTGGAAAAGGCAGAACAGACTTCGCGGTTTTTGTTACCGATGATGTCGATGTCATCGGTATAAGCCAGCAATTGCACGCTCTTGCAGTAAATTGTTCCTGAGCGATTCAGTTCTTCAGCTCTTATTATCTTCTCCAATATCGGATTAAAGAAGTCACATGAAAGATAGTCGCACTGTCTGAAACCTCGTTTGGTGGCGAACGGCTCGGAGAGATTTTTCGCAATTCTGACGAAGCTGGCGGTATTGCTCAACGTAATTTTACACAGCCGTATGAGTTTTGAGGGGATGCCAAATTTAGACATAGCGGCGTATAGGCAATTCCTTTTTGTGCTGTCGAAAGCGGCTTTAAAGTCGACAAATAGGTGGTGAGTGTCCATCCTTTTCGCGTGGGTCTTTTCCAAGATTTGGCGCATTGTGAATACCTGGTCTATGGTGGATTTGTTAGGTCTAAAGCCACACTGATAAGGCCCAATCAGTTCATTGACAGTGGGTTTCAGTCTTTCACACAATACGCTCGATAAGACCTTGTAACCTATGCTTAGAAGGCTGATCCCGCGGTAGTTGGCGAGAATGGCGTGGTCGCCTTTCTTGTGGATTGGGAAGAGCACACTTAAATTCCAGTCGTCGGGCATGTGTATTCTGCACAAGGGTTGATGCATGCACCTTATCAACTGCTCGCCGCCGTACTTGAATAGCATAGCTGGCAGGCTGTGAGCTCCAGCAGTTTTGTTGTTTTTCAGCCGCATTATTGCTATTCGTACCGTGCGGTGCACTATGGTCTGGTGACTACTATTTGCTGGCCAAAAGTCGAGAAGTAACAAATTGATTTGAAACTTGGTGTTTGGGTGTTTTTGAAGTCGCTGATTTCGAATATGATGTCAGGTTTTTGAAATTCAAGATGGCGGATCCAATAAGACATTTTATAATTTTTTCTTTTTTCACCAAAAACTTACGTGTAAGGAGGTATTTCGAGGTCACTGATTTCGAATCCGATGTCAGATTTTTGGAATTTAAAATGGCGAATAAAAATGGCGACGAAATTTTATAATTTGTTCATTTGCACCAAAAACTTTTGTATATAGTACATATAAGAGGGGTTTTCAAAGTGGCTGATTTGAAATCTGATATCAGATTTTTGAAATTCAAAATGCTGGTTTAATGTGGCTTTATCAGATTCAGAGCTAAATGATTTAAGTTTAAAATAGCAGGCCACATTTTTGCTAAATACATATTTTTCTAATCATAGGTGCTTCAAATAAAAACGTATAATACTTATAACTAGGCTAGGTATAAGTTAAAAAAATAACGTAACGTACAAGTTTGAACAAAAAAATAAAAGAATGCGTTTTTCAACTAGGTATGTACTTGCATTTCATTATTGCTCTTTCCTTTATTGAATTTCTTAAACAATTTTTGGAATTAATCATATCTTTGAAATTACAGAGTCCTTCAAAATAAATCCTGCGGTCAGAGAGAAATGATAAAAGCGCCACTTTAAATAAAAAAGTAGGTTTCAAAACCATTTATTTATTATTTATTTCATGTTAGCAGAGCTTCTCAAACAATATGGAAGCAATTTTTTCGATTCAAGTTGTTGAAAAGTAATGAATATCTAAATCCCGGGACAACGCCATACCGAAAAGCCCGGGATCGGAAAAAGCCGAAAAATTAACATCCCTATTATGTATATAAAAATGGATTGTGGTTTATTAGGAAGCCTAAAACTTGACAATGACTGGACCAAACTGGATACTTCCTTCAGCGGGTTTGTTCAAAATTACTACCCGAAGGTTTAGGAAAAAAGAAATTTAGAGAGTTGGCACCTGTTTCAAAATTTCAAAATAAGTAAATTGGTAGAACAAAATGAATATTACAATAAGGGTGTAAAAAAAGAGGTTTAAAGTCGTAAATGTCTCTGAGGGTTGCCATCTGTTTGAAAATATTAATTTAAATAAATTTATAAGATAAATTTTATATAACCATATGGGTATCAAACTACAGAGGAAGAGAAAGATTAATATTGAAAATATTTTAGAGGGTTGCCACCTCTTTGCAAAATTTAGATAAACTAAATATTACTAAATGGGTTTAAACAAGTTTACTGTTGAAAATATGTTTGGGGTGGGTTGCCACTTATTTATATTAAATTGACAATAATAACAAATTATAAAATTATAATAATTATTATATAAGCAATACAGAAATAAATACCTATTTAAATTTATCTATGTAGCTTTAATCAAAAAGGTACCAATTATTTTACTATTTTAATTTCAGTATTTCAATGATATGTTTGAGACCAATTTGAGAACTAACTTTTTGTCAACTTGAGAAACAGTCCTTATTTCATACAAAGAAAAATGCGCTTTTTGTTGTGAATCATAGCGTTCACCTCCACTTGAGGTACTGTTGAGAAACAACGTTGGAGATTTGAGATATACCTTAGTTCTCAACTTAACCTTAAGTTGAGCCCAAAGCTAAATGTATGTTGGGAAGTTATATTCTGTCCAAGGCGCATTCATATAAGGTGGTAGCAAGCGCATATAAGTAAAAATCCTGTGTATTTTGATATTGCTTTTTGGTACTTAAGGATGTCAAAACAACATAAAATAGGAGATAATTTTCGTCACTTCGTTTTGTTGAAATCCTAGAGCTACGCCATTTCGTCTTGGATGACATTCTGTTGTACCAGGGTAGAGACCTGGTATAAATGCGCCTTGATTCTGTCTGATCTACGATTATTTTGCACAGTATCTCAATTATGCTATCATGTGATTTTTGACACTTAAAGTTAAGAAAATTATTCAACATACAACAGGTTATGACTTACCTTACATGGATGCACTTGTTCGTAAATATAAACTCCATCTGATCTTCTTTACTTCTGTCATTAGTTACATTTATTTTTGTAGTTGCTCATTTTTGTTGATTTCTATTTGCACACTTGCATTTATTCAATAAGTTTTTAGGATCATTTGTAGTTTTTTCGTGGTGTTTGTGATTTCTTCAAAGTAAAGTTAATTTTGTGTTAATGTATATTTGTACGTATGTACATACTTATGTGTTTACATACATACATACATACATACACATATACAAAAGTATTTAGCTTTTTTGGAAAAAAGATGCTGGACAACTGGTTTCGCATTTGCAAATAATTTTGTGTAGAATTACATGATCTAGTAACTGTTAAGAACGTTTTATTTAGTTGCCTAACAACAACAAAAATGTTTAGTTTAGCACATAATGAGGGCAGGTGTTTGGTCCTATTGCATTTTATGAAATTAAATACAAATGTAGGTATGTAGCAGGTAATAATAATGTGGCGATTTCCTTCCGCCTAAAATCGACCGTCATTGCTGTATGTACCAACAATATAGTATATGTATGTATATCTATTTTATTGTACATACATACATATTTTTTTAATTAAAGAAGACAAGTTCTGTCAATGTATGTATGTAGATATTTATATGTATGTATGTATATGTGCATGTTTCCAGTATGTTCAAATTACTGGAATAGTAACTATTGTACACTCAATAAATATAAATAAATAGACGCAAGAAGTTTTTAAAACCCCCTGTGGTGCTGTGGGTCTGGAGTTCGTAGTGCTGCCGTTTTTTTGCGTACATACCTACTAAATATGAGCGTAAACACTTTTTATTTTATTCTACATCTTTGTGGAGTTGACGGCTAGGTGCATAGTTTTGTACATTTCATTCAGTATTTACGTCTGCAAGCAAATTGTTGATTTTGTTTTTATGCCCTCCATCTGTAGGTATATATGTAATTTACTATAATATCTCTGAGGCCAACTTCTTAAAGAGCATGTATGGACAGGTTGAATCTAAAGTGATGCGAATCTGCTATGATGTTTTTGTATTCTTTTGTAAATCTCATCAAAATACTTTTGTATGCATTTCGGTGAGTTCGAAAACCAATCAAAGCAACCAATTCCATTTCTAAACCGTTATGTTATAGAGGAAATGTCCTTTACGCTTAACTAAGATAAAAATCATCTACTCACCATTGCTTCGGATTTTAATTTGTTTGCCTCTACATACTGTGGTTTAGAAAAAAGGAATGAACGCTCGCATCATTCTCTATACCTTAACTTTAATAAAATACCGAGAGAGAGATCGGGATGTCATGTGCTTAATTTTTTCGCCAGAGAGGAACTACGCTCCCTTTCCTATTCACTTTGTTTGACAGTATGTTTGCAGAAATTTTTGATCGCCTTTATGTTTTCATTTGTTTCATAATTTGCTTGTTTTCAATTTATTTTTTAAGTTTTAGCATTCTCTTTTATAATTTAGTTCACCACTTATTGCTAAACACTACATCGATTTCTAATATTTAATTACATAACTTCTGTAGTCCAATTTGTATTGATATTTATGTTTTGGATTTCTTTAAATATTTGCATATTTTGTAAGTATTTATTCAGCTTTTATATACTTACATAGCTTTCTAAGATTTCTTATGATTAGAGGAGCGTTTTTCATTAAGTCCATACTTTCAGCTAAAAAAATATGGCATTAACAGTATTGGCTTTTTTTTAATCATTCATTCCTTAGCTTAATTTCTATGTTCTTGAGTTTCAGTTTCAAATCGCCCACCAGCTGCAGATTTTTTGTGAATGCAGTTAATCAAAAGTTTGACCTAACACGCTTAACTTAGCAACATAGCTTGCAACCGCCTACAATTAAATAAAAACTTAATTACTAAGTTTTTTTTTTTTTATGTATAGATGTATTTAAATAAACATAATTATTGTGTGTGCAGGTGTTACATATGTAAGTGCAAGGCACGTTGTTAAGTCGACTCGAGTCTGCAGTGTGTTACGGCCAATATGGTTCACGGACGCTTTTTTACGCTGCCGATTATTCCACATTCACTGAGCCCCTAATCGCAGCAAGTGAAGGCGATTTATCTCTGTACTTTATTCAATTTGTTTTTACAAATACATATGTATTTGGCTATTTGATAATGAAGTTTTGAATAAAACGTGTATTATGTATAAATGTATATGTGATTGTAAATAGGATTGCTAAAGCACTGATGTCTAAGTTCCGTGACGCCTAGGCAACAATCTTTAGCAAAAAATTAGCATTTAATTATTTTTCACAATTTTTCATAAATGTGTATATATATATGTAAATGCTAAAGTTATGAACTTGAAAAAATCAATAACTATAAGCATTAATTGTTTACAGTTTACTTGTTGGCATTGTTGTTGTATGCTTTAAGTAAGTTTTCTAAATTCTGTTATATTACTTTCACTTGTATCATAACTAGGTAAGTACGCACAACAACGAATTATTACCGTTTTGATGTCTTACATATCTCTAAATATTACTCTTTTGAAGTTTTATGTAGCATTTAGACTTTATCAAACAATTTACAAATTTTAATTTAAAACAAACAAAAGTAGCTTGGAAGCTACTAGTTGATTTCTTTATCAAACAGTTAACAAGGTTTTATGTAGGTTGGAATAAATTAAATACGATGCAATCAGAAATTTACTTTAATTTTAAGAGCAATTACGGAGTTAGGTTAGGTCGTATTGGAATTTTTCGAATTTTCTATTTGCTACTTACCTCCTTATCGCAATACTGACCCTATTGCAAATTAGGTTTAGGAGAAAAATAGGCAGTTGAACATAATTTAAAACAAAATCTATGTAGGTAATTTGGATAGTAATGGAACTAAACTTAGCCATCAAATTAAGTACATATATATGTATGATCTCATCCTATTATTTACATACCTACATACATATTGGATTTCAACGCTTGGTAGATGCATGTACATATGTACATAGTTCAACTTTAATGGTTTCATGAAACTTTTTTTACAATAAATTTCCTTTCCTTTCTTGGTATCGGTTGTTACTGTTAACCATTCAAATCAAGTTATCTTGTAGAAATTTAGGCAACGTTTTTGCTTTGTAGACATATACATATGTTTTTTAGGAGTGTTTTCTCTAATTGTTGTAGGTCTTTAATATTTTGATTAGTTATTAGGTGCTACATATGTACATATGTACGTTTCTATATACTCATGAATTCAGAACCGGTCATTATTATTTTTCTCTTATTTGTAATATCAGTGAATAATAAGTAATAAATGAATAGAATACAGAGAGCGACTTGCATTTAACGTACTAATCACACAAATACTTCAAATAAAACCAGTGCCTTTGAAACGGTCTTTTATTGTAAAAAAAAAAAAACAATTTTACAATACCTTTATACTAAGTATTTTGAAAACGTTGGAGTGCATTTTTGAAGAAGAAGTTCTCCACAGCATTCACATAGGATTGATTGGGCGGCTTATTGAATTTTAACTCAGTAAATATGTACATACATTTGACTTTTTATTTATATAAAAATTAATTCATCCATACATATTTATGTATGTGAAAGTATACATATACATAAATACATATGTATGTATGAATGCATTTATATGAGTCAAATAGCGTCTCGGGGAAAACAGCGGTTTAAAAATTCAATATTTTTTATTAATATACATATATACATATATATTTGAAAAATACCTGGACGCTTTGTTAAAACATGTACATAGGTTGTTAACATTTGGAATGTTTGATTATTTGAAAAAAAAAAAAAACAAAATAAAATCGTTGACTTTGAATTACACGAAACGTAAAAATAGATTTTCAATTACATGCCTTTTAGAAATTCAGTAAATTAATTAGCACGTTAAATCAAACGCTCACTGTACCATATTCAGAAGTCGGTATTATTTGGAGCATCTTCGGTGTTTGTATCGCCTAAGCTTGCGTCACTGGCAGCTGCCAACACAGTTGTTGGTGCCAGCGAGAATTGTGGCGTTGCTGTACCGATGAGTGCCATTGTTGGCTCTGTGTTGCGACGCTTCATTTTGCTCTTGTTCTTTTTCAACATTGTGGCCTGTTTGGCACAAATGGATTTCCGGTTATCAATAAAGTTGATGCACGTTGTAGTTAAATTTTTGAAATTACGGTTTTAATTTTTGATTTTCCAACAGATTAATTATTATTATTATTATTATTATATCAAGTAGATTCCGTCCGGTAAATTTTTTCCATCATACATATTTATTTATGTATTTTAACAATGTTTTTCAGACAAGAGGTTGGATACAGTTATTTGTTTGGTGGTTTTTATTTTACATTTAACAATTTTTTAATTGTGTCAAATGTGGTGAATATTATTTCCCAACGAATCGTGAGACATAATAAAGAAAAATAAAGAAAGTAATATTTGATTAAGATGGTTCGTACATAATTTTCAGTTTGGAGCTAAACGGACGTTTATTAGTTAAGAAGTATACAGCAAAAAAAAAAGTCACAACAATAAAAATATAGCAAAGGCTAATACGATTGTAAACGAACATTAGCCAGATAAGCAAGCCAAGAGTCTTAAGATTGCAATTTAAAGTAAACAAGAAAAAAAACCTTATATCAATACTGAAGGATAAGAATTAATGAATTGAGCAAATGAAAAAATCTATGTTGAATAAGCAAATATTTTTCAATGCTTTGGTTTGGCACGTGCGGGATATGTCAAGTGTAAGATGTGTGGATCATAATATATATACTTATTTACATATGTACATACATACATAAATTTATTTGTATAAAAGTATAAACGGAATGAACATTTAAAAAATTTTGCCACTAGCCACAAAATCAGTCGTCTGTGAAAGAAAATCTAGCAGATATTTATTAGGAACTGCATAGCAGAATGGGCAAATTTGGGGATTCCTATTTTCGCTTATGTATTTTTATATTTTTTTTTCGACGAAATTCGCTCAGCAATTTGGTTCTCCTTATAGTTAAAGAAAGAGAAAAATACGTCGCGCCTAGAAATTTATACATAAATGCGTGAATGGTGAAATTTGAAAGAAATATTGTAAGAACTCAGCTACCCTAGTGTTTTTTTTTTTTTTAATTTTCAAAAGGAACTGATTAATTTCATTGAAATTCGAGCTCAGTGTTTAAAAGCTTGCTTACGCTCAGCAACACATTTTACACATTCATCGTTGACGGCCAGCTTCCTGTTGCCATAAAACTGTTAGGAAAACTGCTCTAGAAAGCGGTTAATGTTTTTGATTCGCTACAGTTGAGATTATTTATGAGCGATACTTCAATCTGGGGCGATTTTTCACTGTGAATAACAAATCACTTATAGCAAAAGCTACTACTATTTAGCCAAGGGCAACAGGGATTGAGGACTTTTTTGCGTTTATATATTATGGTTGTGAGTTTCTTGTCAATGATGAATTTCCTACATTCTTAGTTTATGTGGTGTTTTCCTTCTATGTATTGCGGTTTTTGATGTTTTTTTTTTGAGTTTTTGAATAACTTGTTGTAGAATGAATGTTCTATCTAAGTATATATACTTATTTTTCAAATGAATTTTTGTGTTATCGCACGATATCTTCTTTAATGCTTTATTACATTCAATGATTGAGACCTCATTTTGTGCCAAAAATAGCCAGGCTATTCAAATTAGTGGTAATATTCAATGTTAACGAAAAACTTTGTTTCAAAAAATTCATATTTTTACCAGTATTGGAATAAAAAGATCGAGGAAACATTTGGGATAATTTTGGAAGCTTAGAACTTAATTCTTTTCTAATATGTATTTCTCTAAAATTCCGATTCAAACAACAATCATCAAATCGCTCATCACTAGTTGAAACCAAGCTTGACATCTATGTAATTAAGAGCTGTGAGAATTCAAAAGATTGAACAAATACATACATATGTATACGTACATGAAAGGCATAAAAAAAACCTATAATCGAGAAATCATGCGGCCTATCTAAGTACATATCGAGGACTTACATTCAATACCCTCTACCTGCAATTTTCATAACATGTGTTTCACATATCGCTACCCACACTTTTTTCAACACAGATAATGCGAAATTACATAGATTTTTCGTCTCTCCGGAACAATTTCAAAAAATGGACTTACGTGAGAAGGTAACGCTGACTGAACTACTTATCTATCATCCCTGATGCGTTATATACATATATATATATATATATATATACATATGCACATCCATACTGCATATTATAAAAGTTTAGCAATAATATTATCGATGACAGTGGGGGACTCTTATACACATCTACAACTCATTTTTGTGAAAGACTTCATTGAAATTGGCGTGGAAATTTGACCTTCCGAGTGGACCACCTACACGTACATAGTCGCGGCCAACATTTTAAAGAAATTATTTAAAAAAAGTAAATGTCAGATAATTTTTTCGGGTAATATTTAATAAAGATTCCGACATGTACATAAGTACATACATATGTATGTATGTATAAAAAATATTTTATTTTGAGTGCCACGCCTACTTTCACACAAAACCAATAAGTGGTATGTTTTATGTTCTTTTTGCAAAGAAATATTTTTTTTAGCAATCTTTTGTCGGAGAGGAACAAAATCACTTAAATAAAGTATTAATTTAAACTAATGCCGAAGACTTTTGTTAAAAATTACGGAGTTATACATACTACATATATACATATATACACATGTACATATGTATTTCGAGTTCACTCCTGCATTTACGATTTGCGGGTGTACGTATGTAGTATCTTCAAACGTTAAAAAAAAAAAAAAACAATTTAAACCAGATGGCGTCCTTTGATATCAATGTCATGCATGACGTAAGTGCTTGGCAGATAGAAAGCATGTGTGTACATACCCAGTAGAAATTTTATGCATACGACATCGCTGTTGGTGGCATGAGCTTGCTGCTGTGTATACATGCCAGTATAAATGAACATTCATTTCCATTTAACACGCGTGGTTTCTCAGAGCGTAAGCGAACTCTAACCATACACTTGTCAAGAATGATAGAATACAAGATTGCGCCAATCGAGCTGAGAGCAACTGGCCGTGACGTCAAAAAATACCAGAATGAGCAAGACGAACTCGGCAAGAAAAAGAGGAAGCATCGAATAAAAGGCAGTATTGCCAAGTTATGAATTTGAAAAAGCTCCAAATTTTCATTGGTGTATTTTATGGACTTTATATGCATACATGATTTTATTGTAAGGATGCCAATTCAAATTAATAAACATCAATGTTTCTTGCACGACGGTCGATTTCTTCTGGCATGATTAAAGGTGCTGCCACATATTTTGTTGTCGCTTATGATTGTCACTGTGCCATGATTTTGTTTAAATTTTTGTAAAGTTGCTTACCACACTTACGATTGCTACAAATTTTGCTTAGATTTTTTTTAGGATTTTCTAATGTGGTGTCCTCAGACTAAAAACAAGCACCAAAAACGCACCAAGCACCAAACTCAAAAATTTTCGCGTTTTGAATACCCACTAAATTTGGTGCGAAAAGCATCAAGTTGGCAACAGTGAATGTAAACAAAAGTATTTTATGACGTCAGCGATTGGGTGGATGCTGTCAAATCGACGAAGAGAGGGTTAGCGGTCCGCGAATGGCGCGACCTTTATTTTCTGGATCGTGTACACCTATACTACTGCTGTATGCATATGGCTGTATTAATGTTTCAAACATTCAAAAATGCATCAATGGAACAGTATTAAAGCATTCTTACAAGATATGTATCCCCATATGTAAATGCTACTTTTGTGATACATTTTAATACACATACAAAAAACTAGCATTTTGCATATGGCAAATGCATGTCTTGTAATAGCCCGTTTGTGCTGAAAATAGTATCGCACAACACGTCTGTTCACTAAAATTTTTGTACATGACTGAAAATATTACAAAAATTCCACTTAAAAAAAATCTACTTTAAACAACGACAACGTACATTCGCTTACAATTCGCTCGAATTTGAATGTATTCGTGGAAATTCAGACTACGCATGAATTGTTCACGCTAATTCACTCATATAGAAAGCATTCTTCATGAATGCATACAATCGATTTCTACTGGGTATCGCACGTTTAATAATATATGTATGTATGTACTGTAGGGAAAATCTCAAGTTTTGAAATTACAGAGACACGTCCGAAACAAGTGAACTAAATTTTGAGTAGTAGATTACGGATTTGGATACCGTTTTCCTAGATCAGGTAATTTTCACAAGATACTTTCATTTTTATGTAAAAAAGAATGCAACTTTAACAGGGGAAACATTTTATTTGTAAATTGTACATTTGAATAATTTGCATTAAAAGCTATTTTTTTGCAAAAAAAATCAAGCTAAATACCAACGATGAAAATCGATAGATAAATAAGCATGTTGTGAATGATCAAATGTAAATGTGCAATATTTTGTTGTATGAAATAGGGACCGAAATAATGTTGCTCATACGCCACAACGTACATGGCCCTAATCGAACATGGCGTGTGAGCAACATTTTCCAAGTAAAAGTTTTAATTCATTCATTTTTTCATTCGCAATGCAAACTTAAGCTTAGTATATAGCGCTCAAGAAAAGCAAGAACTCCATATAAACGCTACATAACGCTGAAGAAATGGCGAATAAATTTTCCTATGTCAAATTTCTTTAAATCAGTACGAGGTTCATAAAAAATTTGCCACGCTTTCTACTATTGTTTTCTAAAGTTTGTCAAAAAAGAGCACAATACAACCCATGTTTGCAAAAGAAATATATGCCCTTTCTATTATTTCGTGAGGAAAGAGTAAGACAACAGGCTGTGAAATACCAGATGGCAAAATTCCTTAAACACTATATTTTCTTAGCCGCTACCTTAGGAGCTGGATACCGAGCTTTAAAATGAAAATATCTAGCGAAAATAGCCTGATCTAGAAAAATGGTGTACACTGCATAAGTGCGAAATCTACTACCCAAAATTAAGCTTACGTGTCTCGGCGTTTTTCGGGTCATTTCAGCGTCCCTACAGTGCAATTAATTCCAAATTTATGTTTTTGCAGGTTTCATCATACAATTACGCTTCTATAAATGGACTTAACATTAATATATCGCTGTTTTGTACTTTAAACGACGCTATGTATATGTAGAGGCTCCCATAGAAAGCAATCCTGCAAACCAAAGTTACCAAAAATCTTTAAGAGCATCGAAAGAAAAAAATAGGTTTATTCGGATATTCATAGTTTTTCGTAACTATCAAAAACTATCAGATTTTCATGTTCGCGTACATAAAAACCCAGCAAAGTAGGGGAAATTGAGAGACCAAATTGACATTTCATTCTGCTGTTTCTGCTGGAAACATTTTTGCTAGCAGCCATTCGCCAGCAAGAAAAACAGCCGATCAAAGTCATCTGTTTTCAATATATGAAAATATGGAAATTTATTTTAGATTTATTATTAAGATTTTTAAGTTTGAAATAACTTATTAGAACTGCAAATGTATCGGAAGAAACCAAATACTCATTTACTCATGTTTGCTTAGCAAATTGCTTTCGGAAAACTTTTAATTTATATTCTTTTCATGTTTTCTGTTTTATGCTTTTGTATGTAAACAAATTTCCGAGCAGCTGTACTAAAAACTTGCTAGTTTTGCGTTCGTGTACTTTTGCTAACATTTCTCTCTTTGAAAGAGAACAGATACAATATCATTCGAATTTTGCTCTTGAGAATTTTCTGCTGGAAGAATAAGGCGTGGTCGCACAGGGGTCAAATTTCAGATTACCCTATGAAGACGTCTTAACCGACTCCCATCGGGACCAAAATTTATATGTGATGTCTTCGACTTTAGTAGTATCGATTTTGGGTATTAAATAAAAAAAACTATTTTTAATTTCTTGAGTCCATAGAGGCATCTGGCCTTTGACCCCTTTGCGACACGTCTTAACCGACCCCAATCGGGACCAAAATTTATGTATTATATCTTCGACTATGGTAGTATCGATTTTGGGTATTAGATAAGAAGAAAATTAATTTTAGTTTTCTGCGTCTCCATAGAGGAATCTGAACTTTGGCCCCTGTGCGACACGCCTTAATCGTCTCCAATCGGGATCAAAATTTATATGTGGTATTACCGATTGAGGGGGTGAGACTGAAAAAACCGTTCATTTGATTTTTTAAGGACCACCCTAATGTATATATGTACGTTATACGATCAATAACTTGCTTTCAAGTTTCAGCCACTCACTTTTTTTACTAACACACTCGCACTTTTATAAATTGGTATATCTACAAATAGGACTTGAGGAACTTGATCCAATTCTTGATCATGTAACAACCAAGACAGCAATAACCCGAATAGTTAAGTATGACAGTGTGACTTTGGTGGCCATAGTACAACATACTTGTACCGGAAAAAGAATAACCGCCAATGTCGAGAGTATTGAAGCACTCAACTAACACCCTTGTCCCTATGGACAAACCCAATTGGAGTTGCGCAATTCCTGGGTCTCCCGTGAGTTGAGCTTATCTTATTATTATTCTTTAACTAACTTAGAACGGTTTCAAATTATTAAAATTGTTTTTTTTCCCCAGTATAATAAAATAAATACTGCAACACCCATTTAAAACTGTATACCATTTACAAGTGTATTTTTGAATTTATAAGAATTTCTCATTTCATTTCTATTCTATGATTCGGGTTTCTCTTAAACTAAAGTAATGCGTTTACTTTTCTACAAAAAAGTGAGCTTTTTTATTGCGTTCTTTTTACTGTTTTCGTTAAGTGGGCTATGCATAAGGCCACCTTTTTCTATAACTAGAATAGAAAACGCAATAAATGTTGTCTCATTTTCATCATTTGAATAAAATTAAAATTTAGCTCAGTTTTAAATGAAAATATAAACAAATGTAATCTGGCTAATGTCGTTCTAAACAGAAGAGGCGTGGTACGGCTTGTATCATTAAATTTGTATCTACACAATATAATCTAATAGGCATACGTTTTTAAAAACTATTTTAAGTACGCCATTGGATCCTTAAAGAGTGTTTACAATGTCAGCTTGGAACTGAAAGTACTTTTTTGAAATGTTCTGTTCGCCTAACAGCTTAGAGTGTAGTTGTGGATATATGTATCTATGCTATTAAGAACGAGAAACCAAACCCCCCCAAACCAATATAGTAAACAGAAGTACCTTAAAAAAAGTACTTCCAACTCAAAGCTGGCACTCTTAGTAACGAAACTTTGTTTTTATAATAATAAACTATTACTTTCTGAATTAAATTTGTATTTTCTTGAATATTCTAATAATCCCATTCAAATAATGTATCGTACTCAATGATTTATATCTTTTTTGCATCGACTTGAATTGTGACCGTTATGTACCTTAATTGCTATATTTTATTTGTTTGTGTGTTCCAAATATTGTATGTTGGCTTAATTGTTTCACTTTGTCCTGCTAAAGGTGCATCTCTTTTATGTCTTTCAAAAGTGTGATTTTGTAGTTTTCAACAATCATAGGAAGCAAGAAAACAAAAAACTTAGACCGGACGGACGCGATCTCTATGTGCCAATCGCTGCCTCGCGGTCGGGATCGCCATTTTCTGGTGCCGAAGCCGCTTGACCTAGTCCCGATCCGACACCGCCGCCTCCGCTGATACTTATTTGGTTAGCACCCTGTGCCGCTGCAGCCGATGCTGTTGCCGATGCTGATAAACTACTGGCTAACACTGCTGGGGAAATATGTGGCTCAGTGAGGCGTCGCTTGCCCCGACTTTTTTTCAGCATTGTTGCCTGCATTGAAAATGTTTAGAGAAGTAATGTGAGCAGAACGACTAAATAAAACTAACAAACTCTTACATTATCAAACTTTTTCCTTTTTACTTTTTACATAATGTACATATTTATGAATGTACATATATTAGATGCCTTATTTTGTTAAAGTGTTTCAGATCCTACCTACGGCAGCAGCATATGAAAATAGGATGCTAAGAACTTAACAAAATTAAAAAAAAAAATACATCGATTTATATTTGAACTAGTAAATTAAATTTCCAACTTGACAAACATCATCACAAAATTTAAAAGCCAAAGCAAGCGTGAGTGAAACTGCCGTACTGTGGAATACTTTATCTATATTTACGACTGATAATTAAATTACTGTATTACACTACTAATAATACCCACTTACTTCGCGGCGCCTTAAAACACCTTTCGAAATGTACATAAAACAATCATTCAATCGGTTAAGAAGCGCGGCAGCAAATGGTTTCTAATTTAAAAAATAAATTATTCCAAATGAACTTTAAGTTGAAATAACTCTACTTCGGTTCGACCTAGGTGCAATTTTAAGAAAATCGGACCATAAATACGATTTTTTTTT
>NW_023458558.1:243093-246037 GCF_013731165.1 Rhagoletis pomonella
TAAACAATTTCGAAAAATGTTAATAGCTATAATTTCTAAAATAATTTGAATTTCGAAAAATTGTGAAACTTGTATTTTTCTTTTATCGTTATTAAACATAAACAGATAATTGCAAACAAAAGCTCGACCTTCCAGAAAAGCGTGGCCCACTTTATAAATTTTTACTCATTTAACTTTTTTTAGCGGGTTTTTATAAAAATCTGCATTTTTTTCTTGAAAACAATTTGCAGCAATGGTAATAATAATTATTGCGCATAACTTTTATCTTGATATTCGTATAAGACGAGTTTAAAGATAGTTCTTATGTTGGCAGATTTATAGTCAAGTTTAACATAGTTTTTCGTAGGGACCACTAAAAACTAAAAGCCTTGGCGGACTAAGGGCGAGCAGTACGTAATACATAAAATGAAAAGTGTGTAACTCTATTTTTCACAATTTTCGGCTTATAGCTCAACCAGCCATCGACGTAAAACCGTACGGCACGACGGCTTAACGGCTTCGTGTTAACGAAAACTTACCACCGCATCATGATTCAATAATACAAGGTTCGATAAACTGACAGTTGTCTCTCTCGCACCGCTCCCTTAGCAGTGGCACCGTGTTGCTTCTTTGCAAATTTACATGGAAACAGTGTAGCTTTGGTGTGAAATAAAAGTATAAGCTTTTGTGCAATATGTTTATTTGTATATGCATATGAAGCATATTTAACTGATGAAAGCCTAAGCATTGGATGTTTACATCAATCTCATAGTAGTCTTATTTTAATTTTGAGTCATTTTGCAGTTTTTATATGGCTAAATAGCATATAAAATACGTAATTCACGTAGATATATCAATATTACGTTCAACATTTCGTTTAAAATGCCAGATTTCCTGCAAATACATTAGAATTTACGAAAGGAATTTCACTACTAATTGCCTACTTTGCGTACTTTTCTACTACCATTTTCGAAACACGGGATTACATTCTTGCCCTTTCTCTGTCCTTCGTAAATGCAACCTTTTGTAAGGGAGTGTCAAACCGCAGCTGTCAATAATTATCTAACCTTGTATTATTGAATCATGCCACCGCATGACGGTGACGTCCGTCGGTAATGGCTGGTTGAGCTATTATCGTGTATAGTTTTTGAAACATTTTATTTTAACATTTTAAATATGTATTGTATGTATCTACAAACAATTCCGAATAATTTGATACCTCAGCAAAAGGTGAGCTTTCAGAATAAACCAACTTTTAAAGATAATAGCCCAGTAAAGTTAGACTTTTTCTTTAAAAAAATGTGTAACAGCAATTTTTTGATGCAGTTTACTTCTATTTACACGTAGATCATGGATCCACAGTCTTGCCCCTAAATTTCATTTGGCACCATTCCGCCATCTTGGATTAAAATTCTTTTGGGTTTCTTTGCTCTAAGCAAAACTTATTTCTCGATTACTGCAATCGTAATCATGAATTGCATAATTGCGATTACTTTAATTGTATTCCTAAAAATTTAACGATCACGACTACTGTAATCGTAATCCTAATTTTCATAACTACAATTACAGTAATTGTAATCTTAAAATTTTTAAGATTACGAATACTACAATCGTAATCATCAAAAGTACGATTACGACTACAGTAGTCGTAGTCGTTAAATTTTAAGGACTAGAATTAAAGTATGTATTCGCAATCAAGCATGTCAAGCTTGGGTGCCGCTGTGATGTAGTGGCTAGCAGTGTGCGCTTCCACTCCGCAGTGCCTGGGTTCAAGCCCTCAAATCAAAGTCAAAGCGAAATCGCAAAAAATATAGAAAAACGGCTTTTTCTTAACAGCGGTCGCCACAAACCGGGGGAGAAGTTCGGCCAAACACTAACATCTGTGTAAGCGCCTATCTCTAATCAAGCATGTTATAATTACAGTTACAGTAGTCGTTATGCTGGAAATTACAGTAATCGCAATCCTAAGTAATAAAAATGTAATCGTAATCTTAAAGTGCGCAGCTCTGGTAAAATCATATAGGCAACATAGGTGTGCTCACAAATTAAAAAAATAAACTCTTTTTTAAGTGTACCTGTTTTTTTAGATTTTCCCATATATATTGTGACCAGTTTTGACTAATTTTCTTTCGTTTGTCTAATGTTAATTCATTTTTTATTAAATTCTAGACAGATATATAAATAAGAATCAAAAATTTTGTACGCCCAAGTATAATAGACATTTTATTTTATTATATTATATTTGTTTATAAACGAATTAATCGTAGCGATTTCGACAGAAGCAATATTTTGATCTGAAGCAAAATGGCTTTGAAAGCTAATTTAATTGCCTTTCAAGGAAAAATATTGGCATTGAGCCACAATCACTTCTTGAACTTAAACAAATTGGTGAATAATAGTGTTCTTTGAAAAAAAAAAAACAAAATGCAAAATCCAACGGATATATTAAAAAATAAACATTTTTTGGATTTTTTATTATACATACTAGTATTATAGATTTTGAGACGAGAAACACGATTCCACTGTTTAAAAACCGAAAAAATTGTCAACCCCTCAATTTGAAAAATGTATTATATATTGCATTTTTTTTTATTTGCATACAGCTGTGCATCCTTCATTTACTAAAATAAAATATTAAGGGTATTCTCGAAGTCTTGCACGATGCACGGATTGCACGAAATGCAAAAATACTATTCCAAATTTTGAAGAGTACGAGGGCACCCCATTGCAAAGTGGTTGCATGCATGGGTAGCAAGCAGCGAAATTATGTATCAAATACAATAACAAGAGACAGCAAAAACAAAAGAAGTGAGCGAGATGAGAGGAATGAGAGAAATATGTAGCAATTCCAACAACAAAACAACTATCACAGGGTCGCTATTATCTTGCTATGCTATTTTGCAAAATATACACATGGGTTTCGACGTTGCATATTTTGCAGCGATAGGAAATGTTGTTTCCCATG
>NW_023458558.1:246047-250091 GCF_013731165.1 Rhagoletis pomonella
TTTCGACGTTGCATATTTTGCAGCGATAGGAAATGTTGTTTCCCATGAATTTTCTTGTTGTGTGTTTGCAATTTATGCAATCCGTGCAATCCGTGCTACGTGCAATGGCTTTGCAAGATTTGGAGAATACCCCTAATGTATTTCCTAATTGTAGATGTAAGCCAAAAATGCGAGTAAATTTAGGCAGATTTTGTCTACCACAAAAACAGAACTTTGAAAGGCGAAATTGCGAAAAGTGGAGTTTTATGAGAAAGAATTTCAAAATGCAAAACTTTCGAAAGCAGGATGTCGAAAAGGAAGATTTAAAAAATACAGAATTTTATCCGAGCAGATTTTTTTTACATTTTGCAGAATTTCGCGATGTAGAATCTTGTAATGCAGCGTAATGAGACGCTCCCTAAAATTGACTGCCGCACGGTGAAATATTTCAATTTAAAAGTTTCCTATAAATGCAGTTATATGGGTGGGACGGGCTTATCTATATACGAATTATGTTAATATAAACACATTTTATAAATACTACCAACCAAAGAAACCCATATAATAAAAAATTTTTTACTATGCATTTATAGTCGACGTTTGTATGTATATAGTGCTTCCACTATGCGGCGCAGGGTTGAACAAGTAGACTTTCATGCAAGACGTTGAGCCTCCATTTAAACACCATTTATCTCTGCTCCATTTGCTTGGAATAAACAAGTAACTTTTAACATACGCAAAAAGAAAATATTCCTCCTCCTTTTTCTGAAGTCTGTTAAAAATATTAAAAAATCCTAAAGTGTTAATCAAAATGATTGATAACGAATAATGTACATACATATGTGGCCTGAAAAAAAAATACATATGCCTTTTTGTGGAAAAAGGTTCTGGGACAAAGACATATTTAGTTACGAATGCTTGGATCATGCACTAAAGGAACGAGTTTCCGACGTTATTTGTCAAAACTCCTCGCGAAGCCACCTTCAGTGTCTTTTCACCTTGTCGGAAAAGGGAACGTACTAAAATGCTTTCAATTTTTCTCTTTCCAAATAACATATGTACGTGGTAGAGGCCATCGGGAAGGGAAGGAAAGTCTTGTGCGAAACATACAGTTTTGATGTGGAAGATTACGACAGTACTTCTTTGGTTTGCCCTTAAAATCGTCCAAATTGAATCAACGAATAAATGTAAGCTGATTAACATTGATAAATGATACTAAAGATGATACAACGCTGAGACCGGTTTGTCTTCAACCCAAACGTGACAAGGGATTCGTTCCAAAATAAGCCATTTTGAAACCGTTATTCCTACAAATCTAATAATGGAAATTAAATTAATTTGCTTTAATTTTCCCATAAAGGTATGCTGGTGAAGTGCACTTCTTGCACTTTATATTAGAGCAATTAAATTTTAAATAAATCTTCTTAATCTTTAGTTTTCTATGAAAGCAAACTACTTATGCGATCTTTTACCAAATATTTAAGGTAGTGCGATTTTACTGACCGCTAGTGTATGTGTATACATATCGTTACCTTAATATAGAAAGGCCTTAGCTAACTTTTTTCGAAATTCAGCTCGGCAGGTTACTCATTAAATACTTAATCGAATTTAAAATAAACTACATCAAAAATGTTAGTTTCGGTGTTTATTAAAGACCACTGTAATGAAAAAAATCGCTATTGAAGAAGTTTTATAACTACTTCGTAAAAAAAACCAAAATCTTAGATAGGGCGCTGCTATACTAAGGTAACGACATGTATGAATGTATGTACAAATATAAATAGTGTTTGCATGCAAGCTTTTTGAAATGAAACGTATGGCAACGACTAGTTTTAACATAATAGAAAAAAAAACTGTCACAAATTAACTTATTAATCTAACAAAAAAGTTTTCATTTACATTATAGAGATGTGGCCAACCAATTAGATCCAACCTTCTCTAACATGCAGGAACCGTAGTGTACATATTATTTAAAAAACTTCTTTTGAGTTTTACTTCTTGCTTAGAAAACAAGACTTATTTTTTTAGTCTTGATTACGAAATAAATAATATTTTATAGATTTAGTTTTTATTTTCTAAAGAATGACTTTTATTTTCTAAACAACAGCGAAAACTCAGATTTTTTAAAAAAGAAACAATCAAGGCGCATTTAATAGCCGTCTTTAAGTAGAAAATTGCACTAATGGTGATTTCGTTTCTACCAAAAGCTGCCGCCTTTTGATTGCCCTTTCTCTGTTAGCGTTCGATTCTAAATTAAAGGCAAAGGGGTGAGAAAATTGTATGTTCGTTTCTTAAAGGCTGCATTTCTTTATTCATTCTGAACGTTTGGAATAAACTTTTTTGTTTATTTATTCTTTAGAACGTTCCTGATGATATGTTGACGTATATTTCAAACGCATTCTGTTTATTCCGGCTGTGAAATGGGATTATCCGGAATGTATAAAGAAACGCAGCCAAAATGTCGCACTTTTTTAGCTTCGAAGCTTTGACAGGGGAGATAGTTCCCCTGAAAATCAGATTATTGCTTAATTCGATGGTATTATAAAATGCGGGAACTGGACAAGAACAGGAAGGCAAAAACATGCCCCTTTACAAGCTTGAAGAGGTTACTACAGAAAAAGAGATTAATTAGGGAATATTTAAATATATGTCGTTTTTCTCTTTTCAATGGAATGACCCCATAACAAATTCTACGTACAACGACAGTATGAATTACAAACACATCATTTTGACGTTATGATTTCCTCTGCGAAAAATTCAGCTGTCGCCTCAACACCACTTTATTGAATTCGCCTTGGAAGATAGTAGTTGCGATCCCGTACGAGTCCGGACTTGTCAGAAATAGTCAGAATCAGTCAGAATTTACTGGAAATCGATCCCGTGAGAGAACAAAAAAGAGAGTAAATACGGTTCTCTCTCTGTCCGAAGTTACCAGTTTTAGTCTAAGTTTTTTTTGCTGGTAAATTCTGGTAAATGTGTCAAACGATCAGCTGTAGTGTGTCTGGCTACCAAATTGTAAACAAAAGAAAAGTGCACTCTGCTAATTCATGTAAAGTATTTTATTACTTGTTTAAGTGGATTCTAATGAATTTGAAAGCATTTTTGGTTATTTACATGTGTGTTTACATACAAAATAAACAAATATTTACAACCAAAATTTGGAGGTTATGTTGAAGTTGACAGAAGTTACAATTTTTTACTAGAAAGCGATCCCGTACTTTTCAATGTTACTCTCTCGCTCTGAGCGAATTTTTATTTTTTGACAGTTTTACTAGTCCGAGTCCGAGGAATACGGGATTGGACCTAGTTTTTACTCATACAGGATATATCAGGGCGAATCCATATGAGGTGGTGTCGAATCACGGCATAAGTGATTGAAACAAACTCGATTCGAATCAAATGAAGTAAAACGACAGCTGATTTTTCAATAACAATTTAAATTGAAAAAGCGAACTCGCTACGGAACGCCGCTATCTAGAAAAGAAATTTCGAATCAAATTTGCTTTGATCACGGATGCATATATTAATTTAATAAGGGGATTAAACAGTTACACTCCACTATAACATTTTTGATTTAAATTAGATTTGAAATGTTTAAAGTTTGCAACCCATTCGGTTTGCAATTGAAAAATATTGGCATAAACATCTGCTTGAGATGCAACTTTCACTTTAAAATTAGTTATGGTCAGAGCTAACGAGCTAATTTTTATTTTATGTGTATTCGATGACCAAATATGTATATACACCCCGCGACAAAAGATGGCACATCGACATTTTTACCAGTTTTGACTACTTTTCTATTGCTTTTTTAAGGCTCAATATGTTTATATAAATAATACAACAATATAATAAATTACAGACTTTGAACAAAAATTCCATAAACTTTTCATCCCAATCCAAGCATTTTAATTTTACTTTCCAGAATAATTTTTGATATGCAGTTTTATAGCTTATAAAATTCTAGTATAACTAGGTGCAAATATTAAGTTTCTAAAAAATCGCGTTGATTTTTGATAATTTTTTTTTTGTGACGGTGACTTTGTATGGAAGTAAATGCGTGATATC
>NW_023458558.1:250191-258017 GCF_013731165.1 Rhagoletis pomonella
GATCAAGTTCTTGGAATTTGTCGCTTAAATTTACTCAATGTGCTGCATTTAAGTTTTGCCGGATGTACGTATGTAGTATCTTCAAACGTTAAAAAAAAAACAATTTAAACCAGATGGCGTCCTTTGATATCAATGTCATGCATGACTTAAGTGCTTGGCAGATAGAAAGCATGTGTGTACATACCCAGTAGAAATTTTATGCATACGACATCGCTGTTGGTGGCATGAGCTTGCTGTTGCCAGTATAAATGAACATTCATTTCCATTTAACACGCGTGGTTTCTCAGAGCGTAAGCGAACTCTAACCATACACTTGTACTACTGCTGTATGCATATGGCTGTATTAATGTTTCAAACATACAAAAATGCATCAATGGAACAGTATTAAAGCATTCTTACAAGATATGTATCCCCATATGTAAATGCTACTTTTCTGATACATTTTAATATACATACAAAAAAGTAGCATTTTGCATATGGCAAATGCATATCTTGTAAAAGCCCGTTTGTGCTGAAAATAGTATCGCACAACACGTCTGTTCACTAAAATTTTTGAACATGACTGAAAATATTACAAAAATTCCACTTAAAAAAAATGTACCTAAAACAACGACAACTTACATTCGCTTGCAATTCGCCAGAATTTGAATTTATTCGTGGAAATTCATGACTACGCATGAATTGTTCACGCTAATTCACGCATATAAAAAAGCTTTCTTCATGAATGCATACAATCGATTTCTACTGGGTATCGCACGTTTAATAATATACATAAGTGAACTAAATTTTGAGTAGTAGATTACGGATTTGGATACCGTTTTCCTAGATCAGGTAATTTTCCCAAGATACTTTCATTTTTATGTAAAAAAGAATCCAACTTTAACAGGGGAAACATTTAATTTGTAAATTGTACATTTGAATAATTTGCATTTAACGCAATTTTTTTTGCAAAAAAAATCAAGCTAAATACCAACGATGAAAATCGATAGATAAATAAGCATGTTGTGAATGATCAAATGTAAATGTGCAATATTTTGTTGTATGAAATAGGGACCGAAATAATGTTGCTCATACGCCACAACGTACATGGCCCTAATCGAACATGGCGTGTGAGCAACATTTTCCATGTAAAAGTTTTAATTCATTCATTTTTTCATTCGCAATGCAAACTTAAGCTTAGTATAGAGCGCTCAAGAAAAGCAAGAACTCCATATAAACGCTACATAACGCTGAAGAAATGGCGAATAAATTTTCCTATGTCAAATGTCTTTAAATCAGTACGAGGTTCATAAAAAATTTGCCACGCTTTCTACTATTGTTTTCTAAAGTTTGTCAAAAAAGAGCACAATACAACCCATGTTTGCAAACGAAATATACGCCCTTTCTATTATTTCGTGAGGAAAGAGTAAGACAACAGGCTGTGAAATACCAGATGGCAAAATTCCTTAAACACTATATTTTCTTGGCCGCTACCTTAGGAGCTGGATACCGAGCTTTAAAACGAAAATATCTTGCGAAAATAGCCTGATCTAGAAAAATGGTGTACACTGCATAGGTGCGAAATCTACTACCCAAAATTAAGCTTACGTGTCTCGGCGTTTTTCGGGTCATTTTAGCGTCCCTACAGTGCAATTAATTCCAAATTTATGTTTTTGCAGATTTCATCATACAATTACGTTTCTATAAATGGACTTAAAAATAATAGATCGCTGTTTTGTACTTTAAACGACGCTATGTATGTGTAGAAGCTCCCATAGAAAGCAATCCTGCAAACCAAAGTTACCAAAAATCTTTAAGAGCATCGAAAGTGTGCTCCCATATATGCATGTAACGATTTCTTTACGAATCTTCAAAGAAAAAAATAGGTTTATTCGCATATTCATAGATTTTCGTAACTATCAAAAACTATCAGATTTTCCTGTTCGCGTACATAAAAATCCAGCCAAGTAGGGGAAATTGAGAGACCAAATTGACATTTCATTCTGCTGTTTCTGCTGGAAAAATTTTTGCTAGCAGCCATTCGCCAGCAAGAAAAACAGCTGATCAAAGTCATCTGTTTTCAATATATGAAAATATGGAAATTTATTTTAGATTTATTATTAAGATTTTTAAGTTTCAAATTATTAGAACTGCAAATATATCGGAAGAAAGCAAATACTCATTTACTCATGTTTGCTTAGCAAATTGCTTTCGGAAAACCTTTAATTTATATTATTTTCATGTTTTCTGTTTTATGCTTTTGTATGTAAACAAATTTCCGAGCAGCTGTACTAAAAACTTGCAAGTGTTTGCTAGTTTTGCGTTCGTGTACTTTTGCTAATATTTCTCTCTTTGAAAGAGAACAGATACAATATCATTCGAATTTTGCTCTTGAGAATTTTCTGCTGGAAGAATAAGGCGTGGTCGCACAGGGGTCAAATTTCAGATTACCCTATGAAGACGTTTTAACCGACTCCCATCGGGACCAAAATTTATATGTGATGTCTTCGACTTTAGTAGTATCGATTTTGGGTATTAAATAAAAAAACTATTTTTAATTTCTTGACTTGAGTCCATAGAGGCATCTGGCCTTTGACCCCTTTGCGACACGTCTTAACCGACTCCAATCGGGATCAAAATTTATATGTGTTATTACCGATTGAGGGGGTGAGACTGAAAAAACCGTTCATTTGATTTTTAAGGACCACCCTAATGTACATATGTACGTTATACGATCAATAACTTGCTTTCAAGTTTCAGCCACTCACTTTTTTACTAACACACTCGCACTTTTAGAAATTGGTATATCTACAAATAGGACTTGAGGAACTTGATCCAATTCTTGATCATGTAACAACCAAGACAGCAATAACCCGAATAGTTAAGTATGACAGTGTGACTTTGGCGGCCATAGTACAACATACGAGATGTATTGAAGCACTCAACTAACACCCTTGTCCCTATGGACAAACCCAGTTGGAGTTGCGCAATTCCTGGGTCTCCCGTGAGTTGAGCTTATCTTATTATTATTCTTTAACTAAATTAGAACGGTTTCAAATTTTTAAAATTGTTTTTTTTCCCCAGTATAATAAAATAAATACTGCAACACCCATTTAAAACTGTATACCATTTACAAGTGTATTTTTGAATTTATAAGAATTTCTCATTTCATTTCTATTCTATGATTCGGGTTTCTCTTAAACTAAAGTAATGGGTTTACTTTTCTACAAAAAAGTTGGCTTTTTTATTGCGTTCTTTTTACTGTTTTCGTTAAGTGGGCAATGCATAAGGTAACCTTTTTCTATAACTAGAATAGAAAACGCAATAAATGTTGTTTCATTTTCATCATTTGAATAAAACTAAAATTTAGCTCAGTTTTAAATGAAAATATAAACAAATGTAATCTGGCTAATGTTGTTCTAAACAGAAGAGGCGTGGTACGGGTTGTATCATTAAATTTTTATCTACACAATATAATCTAATAGGCATACGTTTTTAAAAACTATTTTAAGTAATATTCAGCCAAACTTTACACCATTGGATCCTTAAAGAGTGTTTACAATGTCAGCTTGGAACTGAAAGTACTTTTTTGAAATGTTCTGTTCGCCTAACAGCTTAGAGTGTAGTTGTGGATATATCTATGCTATTAAGAACGAGAAACCAAACGCCCCCAAACCAATATAGTAAACAGAAGTAACTTAAAAAAAGTACTTCCAACTCAAAGCTGGCACTCTTAAGTAGTAACGAAACTTTGTTTTTATGAGTAATTAACAGCAAAAATAAAAAAAAAAATTTTATATATCTTTCTGCGCAATTTCTATGTTTTCAATTATAAATTTATTGAAATCGTTAATAAACTATTACTTTCTGAATTAAATTTGTATTTTCTTGAATATTCTAATAATCCCATTCAAATAATGTATCGTACTCAATGATTTATATCTTTTTTGCATGGACTTGAATTGTGATCGTTATGTACCTTAATTGCTATATTTTATTTGTTTGTGTGTTCCAAATATTGTATGTTGGCTTAATTGTTTCACTTTGTCCTGCTAAAGGTGCATCTCTTTTATGTCTTTCAAAAGTGTGATTTTGTAGTTTTCAACAATCATAGGAAGCAAGAAAACAAAAAACTTAGACCGGACGGACGCGATCTCTATGTGCCAATCGCTGCCTCGCGGTCGGGATCGCCGTTTTCTGGTGCCGAAGCCGCTTGACCTAGTCCCGATCCGACACCGCCGCCTCCGCTGATACTTATTTGGTTAGCACCCTGTGCCGCTGCAGCCGATGCTGTTGCCGATGCTGATAAACTACTGGCTAACACTGCTGGGGAAATATGTGGCTCAGTGAGGCGTCGCTTGCCCCGACTTTTTTTCAGCATTGTTGCCTGCATTGAAAATGTTTAGAGAAGTAATGTGAGCAGAACGACTAAATAAAACTAACAAACTCTTACATTATCAAACTTTTTCCTTTTTACTTTTTACATAATGTACATATTTATGAATGTATATATATTAGATGCCTTATTTTGTTAAAGTGTTTCAGATCCTACCTACGGCAGCAGCATATGAAAATAGGATGCTAAGAACTTAACAAAATGAAAAAAAAATACTCACTATTGCAAAAACTGGATGAGCTACTCCGGAATCCGTGACTTATAAGACTGGTTTGCTGTAGGTTTAGGTTCTTATATGAAAAAACATTCATCTTGCACAAGCGAGAAAAAAGAGATATCCAACCTCACGAAGCATAAGCCGATAATAAAGGGAATGGCGTATACTGGATTTTAAATACAACTAACCAGGAAGTTACCCACGTGGCATAAAGTGACTACATGGTACTATTTTCCACGCATTGTTAAATTTGTTCGTTAGGATTTTCCCGATAGTAGTAGTTTTTCCAAAATTAAAATACTTAAAATTGTAGCTAATTTAATGTTGTTTTTAAGGAAGCGAGCAGATTTTGAATCGATTTATATTTGAACTAGTAAATTAAATTTAGGTAAAGTCTATATTTACGACTGATAATTAAATTACTGTATTACACTAGACAATACCCACTTACTTCGCGGCGCCTTAAAACACCTTTCGAAATGTAAAACAATCATTCAATCGGTTAAGAAGTGCGGCAGCAAATGGTTTCTAATTAAAAAATAAATTATTCCAAATGAACTTTAGTTGACCTAGGTGCAATTTTAAGAAAATCGGACCATAAATACGATTTTTTTTTAATAGGTCAGTCGCTTGTACAACTATATGGAGCCAAATATTCCAATCCGTTCAGCCCTTTTGCGTGATTGGGTAACAAACATACAAACTTTCACATTTATAATATTAGTAATAGGTATAGACAGAATAGATGCGACGTCCATTTTTCCAGTAACCTTCAGTTTTCTACATGAGCATGGAACTCATTTTATATACTACATCCGTATCGAATTTCAGTACTCCACCACAAATACTTTCAGAGATATGCGGTGTCAAAAATGCCGCAAGTATAGGCCCACACGCCCAATTTTCCGATAAGATATTTTCCGGTGGTAAAATGGAGTCTATATTTAAAGCAATACATCGGGGGGAAACCGCATTAATTCCATGCATGTGGTGGTTTTATGGAGAAAACGACAAAAATTAGTAGTTACTTTCTAACTCGTAAGTTTCATTAATTTAATACATATAGAGAAAAGTGCAATTAATTGTAACATTTGTTGGCGTTTAAGCATCGCCACTAAGTTAAAGATAGATAGAAGACGGTAGTGAAACATGACATGGCCAATTTGTACTCTGAATACGTTAGTTAACATTAAAAAGACAGATTTGACAAACGAACGGAACATAGAGAATCTAAATTTAAACCAACATTTCTCCTAGCCTTCGACATTGCTGCTAGAGGTTAGCATCTTCGGAAATTATTTATTTCTTTCAAATAGTAACTGCGCACATGAAAGTATTTCCCTACCTAGCATATAGATACGATATTGTTAAAAACTTATAAAAATTTTAAAGTATGTCAGACCTGATTGTACTCAACATGGCTTTGCTTAAACCTATTTACTAGTTCAAATATAAATCAATTCAAAATCTACAATAAATTAGCTACAATCTTAAGTATTTTAATTTTGGAAAATTTACACTATCTGGACAATCAAGTAGATTTGAGAAAACAAATAAATTTGAAAAAATCGTAAAAAATAATACAATATAGTCATTTTACGGCGCGTGGTTAGCTTTCCGGTTGTATTAAAAAACTGAGTACGCCATTCGCTTTATTATCGGCTTATTCTTCATGAGGTTGGATATCTCTTTAATGATTTTTGATATAAGAACCTAAGCCAGTTTTTGCAATAGTGAGTATTTTTTTTTTCATTTTGTTAAGTTCTTAGCGCCCTATTTGCACATTCTGCTACCGGAGGCAGGATCTGAAATACTTTAGCAAAATGTATTTAGAAAATAAGGCATCTAATGTATATGTTATACACATATGTACATACATATACAGATAGGAATGTATATTAAAATAAACTCATTTATTGACACTTGTGTTTATTTATATGTATCCATATGTACATATTTTAATGTATGTATATGTGTATATGTCATTAAGTTTTGGTCTTTAACATTGAACATTTATAAATAATGCAAACATATGTATGTATGTGCATGTATTTATGAACTTTTCTTAACATAGATATATGTACATGCATATCTACATTTGCACGTACATGACACTGGGTTGTTTTCTGAAAAACTTGGTTTGCAATTATGTACACCTGATCCTCTTCTTACGCGGTTAACTGGGACCAAAAAATTTTCACGTAAAAACAACACCGCGTAAAAAATATGTATTTGCATGGGAAACTTCTAACTCGTACGAACTCAATATGTATGTACATACGCCCATCTCCACAAAAATACATATATATTTTAAATGCATTAAGTTAAACCAAAACATATGTACTTAGACGTTTATTAAATGAACGATCCAAACAAAACAATCAAATCAAATTATTTTCCCGGGCGAATAACTGAGCAATAGTAATCCGGACTTTCCGGACCAATAAAACAAATTATTCCACTGGAAGTTCCGGGCGAATATCCACTACGTTTTACTTTATACAAAATTCGAAAAATAAAAAATATTTTTTCATTAAAAGTGATAAACTTGATAAAATGATAAATTTATCATTTTGTTAAATTAACTGTCAAACTTTGTAAGGAAATCTATTTAACCAAAGTTTATCACATAATCAAACGACTTAAATGGATAAATGTATAAATTTTAGCCAAATTCAACCCTTCCTTACAGGTTGCCAGGTGGTCGCTTTTGTTACGAACACATAAAACCAAAAGAACACAATGGACGAGGTAAGATTGAAACGTAACTAGCCATCATATACTAAGTTAAATAACAGAAAATTTTATGCAATTATTTACCAAGGTGCGTTCATGAAAGAATGCGGATAAATTTAAGCAATTTATCCCTTTATCACTTTAGATGAAAATTCTATTACACTATCACTATGTAGTGCTAGTGAAATTTCAAGAGAAAAAGCGTGAATAACTTTCGTCTCGATGCAACCCGGCAATTTTTTTTCTGTAAATAATTGTCAATAGAACTTACAACAATATTAGCCCAAAACGCGATTTTAAAGCTATTGAGATGTCAGTAATATTTAAACAAATTTTAATAACTTTTATACAAAAAATTTAAGACCAAATAAAAATAAAAATGGGAAGAAAACCTTATCATTCTTAACTGTTTAAAATATGACCAGAATCGGTTTTAACAATCGCGAGAAATCCATTAAAATCTAAACAATTTCGAAAAATGTTAATAGCTATAATTTC
>NW_023458558.1:258027-267139 GCF_013731165.1 Rhagoletis pomonella
CTAAACAATTTCGAAAAATGTTAATAGCTATAATTTCTAAAATAATTCGAATTTCGAAAAATTGTGAAACTTGTATTTTTCTTTTATCGTTATTAAACATTAACAGATAATTGCAAACAAAAGCTCGACCTTCCAGAAAAGCGTGGCCCACTTTATAAATTTTTACTAATTTAACTTTTTTTTAGCGGGTTTTTATAAAAATCTGGATTTTTTCTTGAAAACGATTTGCAGCAATGGTAATAATAATTATTGCGCATAACTTTTATCTTGATATTCATATAAGACGAGTTTAAAGATAGTTCTTATGTTGGCAGATTTATAGTCAAGTTTAACATAGTTTTTCGTAGGGACCACCAAAACCTAAAAGCTTTTGCGAACCAAGGGCGAGCAGTACGTAATACATAAAATGAAAAGTGTGTAACTCTACTTTTCACAATTTTCGGCTTATAGCTCAACCAGCCATCGACGTAAAACCGTACGGCACGACGGCTGGCACGACCTATCTTATGGGATTCTCGTGTTAACGAAAACTTACCACCGCATGACGGAGACGTCCGTCGGTAATGGCTGGTTGAGCTATTATCGCGTATAGTTTTTGAAACATTTTATTTTAAAACATTTTAAATATGTATTGTATGTATCTACAAACAATTCCGAATAATTTGATACCTCAGCAAAAGGTGAGCTTTCAGAATAAACCAACTTTTAAAGATAATAGCCCAGTAAAGTTAGACTTTTTCTTTAAAAAAATGTGTAACAGCAATTTTTTGATGCAGTTTACTTCTATTTGACACGTAGATCATGGATCCACAGTCTTGCTCCTAAATTTCATTTGGCACCATTCCGCCATCTTGGATTTAAATTCTTTTGGGTTTCTTTGCTCTAAGCAAAACTTATTTCTCGATTACTGCAATCGTAATCATGAATTGCAAAATTGCGATTACTTTAATTGTATTCCTAAAAATTTAACGATCACGACTACTGTAATCGTAATCTTAATTTTCATAACTAAAATTACGGTAATTGTAATCTTAAAATTTTTTAGATTACGATTACTACAATCGTAATCATCAAAAGTACGATTACGACTACAGTAGTGGTAGTCGTTAAATTTTAAGGACTAGAATTAAAGTATGTATTCGCAATCAAGCATGTCAAGCTTGGCGGCCGCTGTGATGTAGTGGCTAGCAGTGTGCGCTTCCACTCCGCAGTGCCTGAGTTCAAGCCCTCAAATCAAAGTCAAAGCGAAATCGCAAAAAAATAGGGAAAAGCGGCTTTTTCTTAACAGCGGTCTCCCCTCGGAAGGCAATGACAAATCTTCGAGTGTATTTCCGCCATGAAAAACAGCTTCTCATATAAAAATACAATCGCCGTTCGGCGTCGGTGTAAAACTGTAGGGCAATACCCTTTGTGTGACATCATGGCGCACGCCACAAATCGGGGGAGAAGTTCGGCCAAACACTAACATAAGTGTAAGCGCCAATCTCTAATCAAGCATGTTATAATTACAGTTACAGTAGTCGTTATGCTGGAAATTACAGTAATCGCAATCCTAAGTAATAAAAATGTAATCGTAATCTTAAAGTGCGCAGCTCTGGTAAAATCATATAGGCAACATAGGTGTGCTCACAAATAAAAAAAAATCAACTTTTTTTTTTTAAGTGTACCTGTTTTTTTTTTAGATTTGCCCATATATATTGTGACCAGTTTTGACTAATTTTCTTTCGTTTGTCTAATGTTAATAAATTTTTTATTAAATTCTAGACAGATATATAAATAGGAATCAAAAATTTTGTACGCCCAAGTATGATAGACATTTTATTTTATTATATTATATTTGTTTATAAATGAATTAATCGTAGCGATTTCGACAGAAGCAATATTTTGATATGAAGCAAAATGGCTTTGAAAGCTAATTTAATTGCCCTTTCAAGGAAAAATATAATATAATAGTGTTCTTTGAAAAAAAACATGCAAAATCCAACGGATATATTAAAAAAATAAAAAATTTTTGGATTTTTTATTATACATACTAGTATTATAGATTTTGAGACGAGAAACACGATTCCACTGTTTAAAAACCGAAATAATTGTCAACCCCTCAATTTGAAAAATGCATTATATATTGCATTTTTTTTATTTGCATACAGCTGTGCATCCTTCACACAATTTTTATCCCTCGAAAAACAAGGGAGTTTTAGTGCTTTTCACGACCTTTAATTTAAGCCAAGATAGAAGTCTCTAAGCCCTTTGAGAGCTAAATTATAATGATTCTAAAGTTAAACTTCGAAATTTCATTCGACATTTTACGCAATTTTTTTTCTTATTTCGGAGTAAAAACTAGTACAGCAGTTTCGAAATTTGGTTTAAAATTGTTATAACTTGGCTCTCAGAGAGCCTAGAGGCTTCACCTTGGCTCAAATTAAAGGTCTTGAATTGCACTTATTGCTCGAGGTATATAAAATTGAGTGAAGGATGCACAGCTGCATGCAAATAGAAAAAAAATGCGATAAATAATGCATTTTTTAAATTAAGGTGTTTCAATTTTTCTTCGAATTTTAAACAGTGGAATCGTGTCGCTCGTCTCAAAATCTATAATACTAGTATAATAAAAAATACATAAATTTTTTGTTTTGGAATAAATCCCGTGTATTTTGCATGTTTTTTCGATTTTTCGAGGGATTTACTTTAGCTTTCAAAATCATTTTGTTTCGTATCAAAATGCTGCTTCTGTCGAAAGCGCTACGATTAATTCGCGTGCAGTGTTCAAAAAGTGCACTGTGCGGCTTGTGAAAGGACAAGAGATGTATTTTAAAATGCTGTGCATACTTTTCAGATATGAGTTCAGCGACAAAATCTATAAGAAATGTCCAATATCATATCAGAAAAAAAATTTCAATTAGCACGAAATTGTTCCGGAAGTAGAATCACAATACCAAGAGTGTAATTGAAATTCTTTGCCAAACTCGGATTTCTCGACCGACTCGGATTTGGGAGGGGAAATTTCCCCTATTGAGGGTTAGTATCGAAATTCTGTTACTACAAAATTCGGAACACGAAATTCTGCTTAACATAATTCTGGTTTTCAAAAGTCTGCTTATTCTGCTTTTGGCAATTCAACTTTTCAAAATACTGAATTGGAAATAAGAGCGAGAAGAAAGACTTGACAATCTTATTTAAAAATTTGCCTTGAAAAATTCCTATAAGGCGGCCGAATGTCAAGAAAATTAAGAAAATAAAGCGAGAAAGCGGTTTTATTACATCAGCTGTTTATTATTTCATCATGAACATAATGTAAACAATGTCAAATAGGACATACCATTACTTTTAAAAATACGCGTTTTTTTTAAGTAGTGACACGTCCTATTTAATATTGTTGATATTATATTTTAATACAGAATTTTGTAATTCAGTATTTTGAATTAGTTCGACATAAATTATATTACTGGAAATAATTACAAGGCGAAATATTCGCCCGAGTTTTGGTCAGTACATGACAGCAATGCAACGGAAACAGAAACCATTTCTAGAACGCAAAATTGTGGCGAAGGGTAGTCCGACCGATTAATCGGCATCGGCATCAGCTAGTATCGGCCAAAAGAATCGGCATCGCCATCGCCATCGGCATCGGCCGTTTTTGGCCGATTCTTAGCCATTCTTTTTACTTTTTTCGCACTTCATTCCATGTTATTTAGTTTATAATCTTAAAATGTTAATGCATCTGAGTCCTCCTGTCATAAATGAGCAGTCCACTTACAAACAGCGTTATGTGATTTTATGATAGTAACCCATAAATGAAAAAAAAACGACTACGACAACAAGTAACTTTTAAATTTAATCTTTTTTGTATTGCCTGAAAATTTGAATAAATAAGATCCTAATAACATTAAAACATGACATAACATGATATAACATAACATTAAGGGCTAGTTTTTCAGTGCACGCCCGTGGTTTAAACTAACATTAGCCAATCAAATGTCAGCCAGCTGTTCAATTTAAACTCAGTTTACTTAATCTAAGTTTAAACTGGCACTGAAAAACTGGCCTAAAGCAGTTTTCTAAGTTCATCAGCAGATGGAGACTTTTGAAAGTTTATAAATACATAAGTATAATAGCAACTATTGCAAGAGTAGTTAACACTTGATGCTATTTTTTCAGAATATAGAAAGATTTTGCACTGTGTTGTTAGTGGGCATGAAACTATTTTAAATACTGGTACGTTACCCACCAAAAACTAAAAATTTAAAAAATTTTGCATAGTGCCTTTTGGAAGTGGACTACTCAAATGTGTTGTCATGTTTCGTTTGTTTTATGATGTACGGTGGCGAATTTCGCTAAATTTTGTACAAAGTTTGAAATTTTTACTTTCATGGTGTTTGTTAGATAACAAGCTACACTTTCATAAAAAAGTAATGAACATTAAATAAACGAAAGGTAAAGAGCCAAAGAATGCTAAAGCGTCTCTTCCGTATTTATATTTTTGCCACTGTATGTATTGTTACGATTATCCTTGAATTAATCGCTGAATCCAAAATCTTTCGGGTTCTTTTCACTGGATTGTTAAATTATTTACGTAACAGCAATACTTTCATCATTATTTTAAAGCTGCGGTTACTGTTTATTAACAAATTGTATTGAAATAAGAAAAATACTATGGAAGAAAGTATTGAAATGATATGTATGAGCGATATGGATGTACACAAATAAGTGAATACATTCTTGGAAGATTATTGTTTTTCTAATGTTATTTAATGTTTTTCTTTTGTTGTTATTAAAATTTATTAAAAACATTCGATCTTGAATGAATTTATATTCATGCAGTTTTTTGAGTTTAAGAATTCGGCATCGGCACCGGCCAAAAATTGCGAATCGGTCGGACACTACATGACCGACAAAAAGTAGTTTTTGGAGAAAGTAATTCCCAGTTCTATAATCTAGCATTGAATTTACAGGAAGAACTTATTTTTCCAAAAATCCAAATTTTCAAAAAGAAAAATGGAGAAAGAATAAGAAAGAACAAATAAGTTATTAAAAAATAAACAGCTTGAAAGAACTATTAAAAAATAAATGATTTAAGTCCTACCGCTTTTTTGAAGAGCATTGCAAAAAATATTTAAATTTACTAAAATAAAATATTGTTTGCATATATTGAATATTTATATATTTTGCGAATTGTATACTTTGCGTTGAGAGAAACGGGTTTTTAGGTTACTTAGAATGTATTTCCTAATTGTAGATGTAAGCCAAAAATGCGAGTAAATTTAGGCAGATTTTCTCTACCACAAAAACAGAACTTTTAAAGGCGAAATTGCGAAAAGTTGAGTTTTATGAGAAAGAATTTCAAAATGCAAAACTTTCGAAAGCAGGATTTCGGAAAGCAAGAATTAAAAAATACAGAATTTTATCCGAGCAGATTTTTTTACATTTTGCAGAATTTCGCGATGTAGAATCCTATAATGCAGCGTAATGAGACGCTCCCTAAAATTGACTGCCGCACGGTGAAATATTTCAATTTAAAAGTTTCCTATAAATGCAGTTATATGGGTGGGACGGGCTTATCTATATACGAATTATATATAATAAAAAATTTTAGGTATATTTTTTTTACTATTTATAGTCGACGTTTGTATATATATAGTGCTTCCACTATGCGGCGCAGGGTTGCACAAGTAGACTTTCATGCAAGACGTTGAGCCTCCATTTAAACACCATTTATCTCTGCTCCATTTGCTTGGAATAAACAAGCAACTTTTAACATACGCAAAAAGAAAATATTCCGACGAATTGATAACCTCCTCCTTTTTCTGAAGTCTGTTAAAAATATTAAAAAATCCTAAAGTTTTAATCAAAATGATTGATAACGAATAATTTACATACATATGAAGCCTGAAAAAAAATGCATATGCCTTCTGGTGGAAAAAGGTTCTGGGACAAAGACATATTTAGTTACGAATGCTTGGATGATGCACTAAAGGAACGAGTTTCCGACATTATTTGTCAAAACTCCTCGCGAAGCCTCCTTCAAAGATCAAACAGTCAACGACGTAACGTAGACGTAGGTTGACGCAGACACGATCTACCTTATGGGATTCGCGTGTTAGCGAAAACTCACCACCGCATGGTAAATTTGATATGCTGCTACGTACGCCAAACTACGTTTACGCTACGTCGTTGACTAACTGCGCTTTCAGTGTCTTTTCACCTTGTCGGAAAAGGGAACGTACTAAAATGCTTTCAATTTATCTCTTTCCAAATAACATATGTACGTGGTAGAGGCCATCGGGAAGGGAAGGAAAGTCTCGTGCGAAACATACAGTTTTGATGTGGAAGATTACGACAGTACTTCTTTGGTTTGCCCTTAAAATCGTCCAAATTGAATCAACGAATAAATGTAAGCTGATTAACATTGATAAATGATACTGAAGATGATACAACGCTGAGACCGGTTTGTCTTCAACCCAAACGTGACAACGGATTCGTTCCAAAATAAGCCATTTTGAAACCTTTATTCCTACAAATCTAATAATGGAAATTAAATTCATTTGCTTTAATTTTCCCATAAAGGTATGCTGGTGAAGTGCACTCTCTTGCACTTTATATCAGAGCAATTAAATTTTAAACAAATCTTCTTAATCTTTAGTTTTCTATGAAAGCAAACTACTTATGCGATCTTTTACCAAATATTTAAGGTAGTGCGATTTTACTGACCGCTAGTGTATGTGTATACATATCGTTACCTTAATGTAGAAAGGCCTTAGCTAATTTTTTTCGAAATTCAGTTCGGCAGGTTACTCATTAAATACTTAATCGAATTTAAAATCAACTACATCAAAAATGTTAGTTTCGGTGTTTATTAAAGACCATTGTAATGAAAAAAATCGCAATTGAAGAAGTTTTATAACTACTTCGTATAAAAACCAAAATCTTAGATGGGGCGCTGCTATACTAAGGTAACGACATGTATGAATGTATGTACAAATATAAATAGTGTTTGCATGCAAGCTTTTTGAAATGAAACGTATGGCAACGACTAGTTTTAACATAATAGAAAAAAAAACTGTTACAAATTAACTCATTAATCTAACAAAAAAGTTTTCATTTATAGAGATGTGGCCAACCAATTAGATCCAACCTTCTCTAACATGCAGGAACCGTAGTGTGCATATTATTTAAAAAACTTCTTTTGAGTTTTACTTCTTGCTTAGAAAACAAGACTTATTTTTTTAGTCTTGATTACGAAATAAATAACATTTTTTAGATTTAGTTTTTATGTTCTAAAGAATGACTTTTATTTTCTAAGCAACAGCGAAAACTCAGATTTTTTAAAAGAAACAATCAAGGCGCATTTAATAGCCGTCTTTAAGTAGAAAATTGCACTAATGGCGATTTCGTTTCTACCAAAAGCTGCCGCCTTTTGATTGCCCCTTTCTCTGTTCGCGTTCGATTCTAAATTAAAGGCAAAGGGGTGAGAAAACTGTATGTTCGTTTCTTAAAATGTCGCACTTTTTTAAGGCAAAGAAGGCACATTCTCTGCCCTTCGAAGCTTTGACAGGATAGATGGTTGCCCTGAAAATCAGATGATTGCTTAAATCGATGGTATTATAAAATGCGGGAACTGGACAAGAACAGGAAGGCAAAAACATGCCCTTTTACAAGCTTGAAGAGGTTACTACAGAAAAAGAGATTAATTAGGGAATTTTTAAATTTATGTCGTTTTTCTCTTTTCAATGGAATGACCCCATAACAAATTCTACGTACAACGACAGTATGAATTACAACAAACACATCATTTTGACGTTATGATTTCCTCGGCGAAAAATTCAGCTATCGCCTCAACACCACTTTATTGAATTCGCCTTGGAAGATAGTAGTTGCGATCCCGTACGAGTTCGGACTAGTAAGAAATAGTCAGAATGAGTCAGAATTTACCGGAAATCGATCCCGTACTCAGTTCTCTGACTATTGAGAGGACAAAAAAGAGAGTAAATACGGTTATCTCTCTGTCAGAAGTTACCAGTTTTAGTCCGAGAATTTTTTGCTGGTAAATTCTGGTAGATGTGTCAAACGATCAGCTGTAGTGTGTTTGACAACCAAATTGTAAACAAAAGTAAAGTGCACTCTGCTAATTCATGTTGAAAAGTATTTAATTACTTGTTTAAGTGGATTCTAATGAATTTGAAAGTATTTTTGGTTATTTACACACTTAACATACAAAATAAACAAAAATTTACAACCAAAATTTGGAGGTTATGTTGAAGTTGACAGAAGTTACTATTTTTTACTAGAAAGCGATCCCGTACTTTTCAATGTTACTCTCTCGCTCTGAGCGAATTTTTATTTTTTGACAGTTTTACTAGTCCGAGTCCGAGGAATACGGGATTGCACCTAGTTTTTACTCATACGGGATATATCAGGGCGAATCCATATGAGGTGGTGTCGAATCACGGCATAAGTGATTGAATGAAACTCGATTCGAATCAAATGAAGTAAAACGACAGCTGATTTTTCAATAACAATTTAAATTGAAAAAGCGAACTCGCTACGGAATGCCGCTATCTAGAAAAGAAATTTCGAATCAAATTTAAGGGGATTAAACAGGTACACTCCACTATAACATTTTTGATTTAAATTAGATTTGAAATGCTTAAAGTTTGCAACCCATTCGGTTTGCAATTGAAAAATATTGGCATAAACATCTGCTTGAGATGCAACTTTCACTTTAAAATTAGTTATGGTCAGAGCTAACCTTTAATTTTTATTTTATGTGTGTTCGATGACCAAATATGTATGTACACCCCGCGACAAAAGATGGCACATCGACATTTTTACCAATTTTGACTATTTTCTATTGCTTTTTTAAGGCTCAATATGTTTATATAAATAATACAACAATATAATAAATTACAGACTTTGTACAAAAATTCCATGAACTTTTCATCCCAATCCAAGCATTTCAATTTTAAATTCCAGAATAATTTTTGGTATGCAGTTTTATAGCTCATAAAATTCTAATATAACAAAGTGCAATTTTTAAGTTTCTAAAAAATCGCGTTGATTTTTGATACTTTTTTTTTGTGACGGTGACTTTGTATGGAAGTAAATGCGTGATATC
>NW_023458558.1:267239-272121 GCF_013731165.1 Rhagoletis pomonella
TTTTTTTTTGTGACGGTGACTTTGTATGGAAGTAAATGCGTGATATCGTAAGCAAAAAAAAAGGATCAGTCCAGCGCCTTCGTCTTGTAAACTTAAACGTAGAATACGTGATATTATTAAGATCACATTCAAGTTTAAAACGGCACACGAAATATTCGTTTTGATTGTATTGAATTGAATTTAATAAATAAATATGAATTGCAAAATATTAATACTTAGCCATAGAGAAGCAGACCCACATTAACTTCAATCATATGTACCACCAGCTTATGTCTAATATTGTGATACCTATGTACATATTTCATGTGCCTGATGAATTAAGTTAAATTTGATTTTTTAATACGTGACAACGCTCCTAAATACAGTTCAGATATAAAGCCCTTTTAAACCCATTTCATTTGATACCAATATTTTTAATAATTGCTTTCACTTCTTAAATAATTTGAGTTTACCTTTTTAAACAGATGGCAACCCTCTTTAAAATTATTAATATTTAAACTAAAGATATCTTACCGCCTTTGTTTCTAATTTTAAAACAATTGGCAACCCTGTTCAAATATTTTAAAATCAAAACCTGGTTAAACCTTTTTTTAGCTGACACACATATTGCTATACATATTTAAATTGTATATCTAATTCCCCTAATTCATGTTGAATTTAATTTCTAAAACATATGGCAGCCCTCTTAAATAATATAAAGAAAAAACCATTTTTAACGAATGCCAATTTATACCCATACTTTAATAATTTAACTTATTAAATAATTTGAGTTTAACTTTTTACACAGGTGGAAACCCTTTTTAATGTTATAAATGCTGAAACTAAATTTTTCTTAATGGTCCTTTCTTTGACGCCAATACTTCAATATTTCATATAACTTAATTCGACTTTTCAAACAGATGGCAATCCTGTTCATATTATTTTTAAAGCAAAACCTTATTGCAAAAAAAGGAAAATAAAGCACTAAAAAAGACAGAAAATACGAAGAACAATCAAAAAATACATTTATTTTAGAAATGTTTATATTATAATTAAAGAGAGAAAAACTATGAACTAGTTTCATTATATGAAAAATCTAATCTGTATAGTTGTAGTAACATTGAACAATTTTGAAGTTTTCTGGCAGCATTTTCATACGATTTTCGCGAAGAAAAGCCTTGAATATACTAAATGTGTGCTCGACGTAAGTTGATACAAGTGGCGCCCAATTTAAATATGGAACGTTTGAAACGTTCATATTTTTAGGAATAAGGGCGTTTTCCTCACCCTTTATAATTTTATCCACACCCCTTATTGTCTCCAAGCCTAAGTTAGATGAGACAACGGCTTTGAATTTTTCCACCAAATTGGAGACAATAAGGGGTGTGGGTAAAATTGTAAAGGGCGAGGAGCTTAAAATTTGCCTCAAAATAAGCCAATATTTACCGTTGTTTCTAGGACAGACACCGAATCGGTTATTCACAGGAGTGTATCTGTCGATAGGTTTTTGAAACGCCAAAGCTTTCTTTGAAATGGCTTCAGTAGTTCTCGTGCAATAAGCGTTTTCGTGAAGCTCTAAAAATTACAACTACAACATTTGAGCATAGCCTCCATATCGAAACGTAAGACGTATTCTACGTCAAAATATCAAAAATCAACGCGATTTGTTAGCAACTTAAAACTAACACTTTATTATACTAAAATTTGATGAGCTATAAAACTGCATACCAAAAATTATTCTGGAAAGTAAAATTAAAATGCATGGAATTTGGGTGAAAAGTTTGTGGAATTTTTATAATTTTTGTATGAAATCTAAAATTTAGATTTATATATAAAATTTAGATTTTATATTTCTTCCAAGAGCCATACTTGTATATGAAAATAAGGAAACTTAAAAAAATCAAAAGAAAATAGTCAAAACTGGTAAAGATGTTGATATGCTATCTCTTCTCGCGGGGTGTATGTATACATCACGTCTATTTAAATCTCTTCGTTTTCTTTCCGGAAAGTATTGGTAGATTTTTAGCCTTTCTTGGTTAAAATGGTAGAAAATAAAATAGCTAAAAAGTTGGTAGATCAACCAATAAAGTAGTACAGTCCGTGCACTGACTATATTCATGCACATATTTATAGCTTCGAATTACGGGAAATTCACGAGATCAAGTTGAGTTTCTATTTAGTTGCCCACTTCTCTGTATGAACTAAAAATCAGCCAATTGGTGAAATATGAGTAACGTTTTAAATGTACTCACTTTTAAAGCGGATTTCAAAACGACTACATCACCAGGACTCTGTACCCAAGGTTCTCCATCGACTTGAACTGGCATATCTGAATATAAGTGAATTTTTATATGACCGCCCTGTAAAAAGAAAGTTGTAAATAAAACAGATACGTACGAGTGTCACGTTTGTGACGTATGTGACATATGGGAGCGAAAGAAAAGAAACAGTCGTTTTATTTGACACAGTTTAATATACATTTATACATATACATATGTGTACATAGTAGATATATATCGCACGTTTAATAACATTGGTTTACACCAAAAATGTTCAATGGATGCCAATATCCAATTTCTATATAGAATAATTCGATTATTACGAAAATCGAGTTATTTTTTTATTTTATGGAAAGGTTTCGATATATTTTCAATTTACCGTTATTCAGCTTAATATGAGAAGAAAAGCGTGTTACTCAGGTATATATGGCGTATGAGTAACATTTTTGCCTGCCAATTTTTCATAGAAAAAATCTTTGCGCATTTTCATTTGACTACTCATTACTTCGTTATTTATCCATCGATTTTATTCAATAGTAACTTGATTTTTTTTTTGTAATAGAATAGGTTTTAGCACGAATGAAACAATTTTACACAGAACCTGATATTTATTTTTTAATTCATCTTCTGTTAAAGTTTGATTTTTTTTCATATTTTCATGAAAAAACAAAAAATCTGGAATGATAAATCAATTTGTCAGATACTATCAGACCTATCGAAAAGTTATGTACACAAATTCTATGTAGAATTTTGTAAGCTTTCATTTGCCGTGTTTCATATTATGATTGTTAAATGGGTTCGTACGATATATGTACGTGATTAAGTGGAACCACTTTTTGTTCTTAGCTGATTAACGGTAAATTGAAAATATCTCGAAAACTTATCAATAGAATAAAAAATTAACTCGATTTTTGGAGTCAGCAGGCGATTTTACATGGAGTGCGGGTAGGGGCATCCGTGGAACAAAAACCAAACACAAATTTGTGATCCACTGTATTATAACAAAGTATTTCAAAATTTAAATTTTGTGGGAAAACGCAGTCAAAGTTTTATTAATGCATACAGTTGGTATGCCAAAAGGCAAATGGAAAGACGCATATTCTTGCCATTTTTTGGAAGTTTTTGCTTCTGTTAGGCTGAACATATTCTCTTTATCAAGTTTATTAATTGACTGATGAAATCTCCAAAAACGTAAATTTTAATCTACATATCTATACTATTAAACGTGCGTTATGTATGTATGTACGAATGTGTACATACTTACATACATATGTATAAGGTTGAGTCACAAACAATTTTTGTATTACTATCACAGTGTGAGAGCTTATCCGTCTAGCGCTGAAAATCGCCAGAATCGCGTATTTCCACAACTTTTTTTATTTATGAATTGCAAGAGATAGCGTCATATAAGTGTTCATTTTTAATGTTATTAATACCACTGTGTAACTCTTCAAATGAGCCTCTGGTTGAGTGATTCCGAAATTGTGTGTTAAAAATTGTTTCTAATGATCTAACACTTTCAAATGATTTAAGAAAAAAAAAAAATTTCTATATTTTCTCTCAAAACCATTTTTGGCCCATACGGTTTTTAAACATTTTAAGAGATGCATGGTTTTTTCCTATTTTGGATTTACTAACTTGGGCTATTCTCATCGCTGTACGTATTCCAGACTGTATTTGACCCAAGTGAACAACACCTGTAACACCAACAATCTCCAACACGCCGTCGTAATGATTTGGCGTAGAAAAGTTGTCATCCTTATCAGGGCCCCAGGGATTAGCGCCGCTGCCCCAACTGAGAATGAATAAAGCAATTAATATATATTGATTAACAATTCGATTTTGTAAACCGTTGCTCCTTTTTTTATGTGCATATGCTTGTGTGTACGAGTGTATGTGCGCAGTACGCTTACTTACCTCAAAATATTTAAAATAATTATGCCCTCAACAGGTGGCAGTTCAACGACTTTGCCATCAACTTCCAATTTTAGTTCTTTATGCAGGTCTTTAACTGTCTTGCGGCCAACAATTTTTCGCAGACCCATCTTTACATAATAACCCTTATTGTGCAGACGAGAATTGAATTTGTTGGGATTTTCCTCTCGAGCATTGTGGAAGTCAAGGCAAAGATCGGCATCAATCCCGATACCGAAGTAGTTATTCATCACAAAAATCTGTGAATTGTCCTCATTCTGGGCACCCCCACCTATGGAAATAAACATTATTTTATAAATTAACATACTAAAATTTTTTAATTGTTACGTGTGCAAATATACGTAGATATGTAAGTCGAAATTAAGGAGTAGTGGTGTAAGTTTATAGACATTTACATACATATGAGCATGTACAGCAACAACCAAACACAAGTTAACATTTTATTTGTTGCATTCGTTTATGGAGTTTGCCATTACAATCGGTGCGTTATATGTTCTAGTAGTAAATATGGTTGTAAGTATGATTTAATTCATATGTATGTATGTATGTATGTACAGTGTACATGCTTATACATTTAAGCTGACAGAAAGAAATTAAACATTAAAAAATAGTTGCTTAAATATGAAAGAAGGTTGACGAAAAGTACATATTTGTACATATGTTATGGATGTAAAGACCGAATGAAAGCC
>NW_023458558.1:272131-273053 GCF_013731165.1 Rhagoletis pomonella
ATTTTTATATGATTTTAAAATGTTGGCAAACTTCAAATAAAAAAATCATGGCCGTCGAATTGAGAGAACGGTTTTACCTTACTATATTTTTATCATGATAAAAACATTACGAGGTAAATTCATTGTCTCAATTCGTCGGGCATGATTTTTTTTCTGACGTTTGCAAGCATTTTAAAATCATATGAAATTGAAAATAAAAAACATTAAATTGTTCACAATTGTTTCCAACGTCAGACTGCCTCTCAATGGTTTACCTTGTTATGTTTTTATCATGGGGCATTATAACTTATTATAGAACATTTTGATGACAGTTCTGACAGTTAAAAAATTTGACGAAAATTTGTATTTCACAACTTTTTTTAAAGGTCCCTGCGTTCCAAAATGTAAAAATACAAAGTATCACTCTCTTTTATTACTAATAGTATTGCAGATTAATGGGTTGATTATCGATAGCAACCGAACTTCAGTTGCGTTGCAGTTGCCGAAGCGATATTACAGATAGCAACTAGCAACTCTCGACTGACAACAGCAGTTGCTACAAAAGTTGCGTTCCAGATGCTTCACGATATTCACGAAATTCACGATTTGCAGGAACAGCTGTTTTCTCCATTAATAAACCTTATGGGAGGTGGCTACCTGGAACGACTTCCTGTAAAAACCTGCAAATCGTTAAGCATCTGGAACGCAACTAAAGTGTGTAAGTTATCACGGGAAGCGCAGTCAGGTTTACAGTTGCCTAAAATTGTTGCGTGTGGCCGGACTCAGCAGGATCGAAACAACAAGTAGCGTAGACAGTCGAAAGAATGCGAACAAGTTTAGAGTTACATTCAAAAGTTGCTCGTGCCCGTAGTCAACACTTCTGTGTTTCCCACGTCTGCTGTCACAATACACCACAACCAGAGTGTCCAGATTTAGCGATTTC
>NW_023458558.1:273153-301033 GCF_013731165.1 Rhagoletis pomonella
AATTTCAAAGCATACTGAGCATCTTTCTCTTTGACACCATGTCTGAATCCCACGTGATCTGTCAAATACTAATGCATGAAAATCCTAACCTCAAAAAAATCACCCGTTACATAATTAAAAACAAGGCCTTGATTAAAAAGCTCAAAACTTTTACATACGGGTGAAGCTAATAAAAGCATGTTAAAAAAATATATTAAAATTTCAATGGGAGATTTGAGCAGCTGAATTTTTTTTTATTCAGTAGCTAATACTTTCCTAAAGAAGCTCCAATAGGTTTAAAGCCTGCATCCGACAGCGTGTTATTACTGTTTCATTTAACAACACAAATTTGGTTAAAAAAGAAACAAAAATAAAACATTATATTTCTATTTCTAAAAAAAATTCGGTTACAGCATATATGTAATACTTCTATATTGCTAGTACATTCAGAGTACATTCCATCAGAGTACCGAAAAATTGAAAAAAGAAAGAGAGATCCGATAAGAGAATGTACTCAGAATGACAATTTTACTTTTCAAAATTCAGGAGCGGTTTCACAAATTTTTATTTAAAAACAACTCTTATGAAAAATTAACAAAAAAAAAATTTTGTAAATCTATGAGAAGCGCTGCGGCCGTTGGTGGCGGCAGAGGATAAAAATACCAGTTAGAGAAGGACTTGGCATCATTTGGCATTTCCAATTGGCGTCAATCACCATAGAAGGCAATCGAATAACGTGCTTTATTGGATTCAGCCAACATATAAAATACCACACCGCTTTATATGTAAATAAGTTTTCTCTTTCTTAGGAAAAGATCTTCTATCTTCCAATTTTTCAGATTTCCAAATATCGTGTAGTATCGGAGAAATTCGTCATACCGAGCCCTAACCGCTAAAATAATGTATATATATATATATATTTTTTTTTTACTTTTTGATGCAGGTGCTCTAAGAGGCATTTATGCATGAAAATTAAAATTTGAAAAAAGTTGTCTTACTTCATTTTCGCGGCTAGGGCTCGATATACATTTGAAGGAAACATGAGACCGTCAAATTTGTGTTTGTTTGTTGGATTCCCTGAACCGGCCCTGTTATGATATGGCACTTCATTCTATGTAGTAGTTTACAAATATACACGTATACTTCTACAGTCACAAACATTTTCATAGGCTGTCTTTCTTTGATTTCGAATGGAAAACTCATTGCGATCATATTGTTCTAGCAATATAGAAGTATTACATATATGGGTTACAGTGTTGATATTCACAAAAATGTTTACGTATTTTACTACCGTTCAGACGTAGATTCCATTTGGTTTTGTTGGATTTCCTTTACTCAAAGTACTTTTACACGTTTATAACTTTTCCCTTTGAATCTACCTTAATGTTGTGCATGGGCGAAGGCCAAATTCCGACTGAAAATAAAGAAGGAACTTGGGGTGCACGCCATTACTGTGAACGGTTTTCGCTTCTTAAAGGATCCCTTCAGCCAACACAAGAAAGGTGACCCCGCCATTCGCGCCAACTACCGCGGGATCAGCCTTCTAAGCATAGGCTACAAGGTCTTATCGAGCGTATTGTGTGAAAGACTGAAGCCCACCGTCAATGAACTGATTGGGCCTTATCAGTGTGGCTTTAGACCTGGCAAATCCACCATAGACCAGGTATTCACAATACGCCAAATCTTGGAAAAGACCCGCGAGAATAGGATCGACACACACCATCTATTTGTCGATTTCAAAACCGCTTACGACAGTACTAAAAGGAGTTGCCTATACGCCGCTATGTCTGAATTTGGTATACCCGCCAAACTGATACGGCTGTGTAAAATGACGTTGAGCAATACCACCAGCTCCGTCAGAATGGGGAAAGACCTCTCCGAGCCGTTCGCCACAAAACGGGGTTTCAGACAGGGCGACTCCCTTTCATCTGACTTCTTTAATCTGATGTTGGAGAAGATAATAAGAGCTGCAGAACTGAACCGCTCAGGAACAAGTTACTACAAGAGCTTGCTATTGCTGGCGTATGCCGATGACATCAACATCATCCGTAACAAAAACCGCGAAGTCTGTTCTGCCTTTTCCAAGTTGCATAGGGAAGCAAAGCGCATGGGTCTGGTGGTAAACGAGGACAAGACGAAGTATCTCCTGTCATCAAACAAACAGTCAGCACATTCGCGCCTTGGCACCCACGTCACTGTTGACAGTTACAATTTCGAGAAAGTAGAGAATTTCGTTTACTTGGGAACCAGCATTAACATCGATAATAATGTCAGCATTGAAATCCAACGCAGAATCACTCTTGCCAACAGGTGCTACTTTGGACTGAGTAGGCAATTCAGGAGTAAAGTCTCTCTCGACGTACGAAAACCACGCTCTATAAGTCACTCATCATGCCAGTGCTGGTATATGGCGCAGAAACATGGACAATGACAACATCCGATGAGGCGGCTCTTGAAGTGTTTGAGAGAAAGATTTTGCGGAAGATTTACGGGCCTTTACGCGTTGGCGACGGCGAGTACCGCAGACGATTTAACGATGAGCTGTATGAGCTTTACAACGATATGGACATAGTGCAGCGAATTAAAATGCAGCGGCTCCGCTGGCTTGGTCATGTCGTTCGAATGGACGGCTGCGACTGGTCCGCGGGCCTATCATAGAAGCTAAGGGCACCTATCCAACGGATGCCCTTGGTTTCATTTAAGGCATTCCTCCTCGTTTTTCTATTTGGTTTGAAAAAGAGGCCTGCTGGAGCGCTCTACTAACGACTGCCCAATATGACCAGAAATAAAATTGGAGATCTTCGGGGTATTTTTGAAGGCGTGTTTGGATCAAGATTCCAGAAAATTCTGCCAATTGGCACATACCCAACTATATTCCAGGCGGAAGTGTTCGCAATCAAAGTCTATGTAAAGAACCCCATTTGTCCAAAATAAATATTATGTCGGATAGTCAGGCAGGTTAAAGGCCTTACACTCTTTTAAAACGGCACCAGGGTTGTGGACAGCTGAAAAGCTCTTTTGAACTGCTTGGAAATCCACAATAGTTAAGGCTTTGGTGGGTTCCGGAACATGAAGGGTTTGAAGGCAACGAAAAGGCTGAGTGTCTCGCAAAGCGTGGAGCCCAAATGCGCTTGCATGGTCCCTAGCCTTTTGTGAGGAAACCCCAGAGCATATTCTATGTGACTGTCCACGTATCATAGATAGCAGACTAGGGGACGATTGTCTTCTTTATTCAAAATTTGAAACATGGCGTCCTCCTCCTGACTTCTTAAATAGTCTGGGGTAGGGTTAAGCACAATAGATCTTCTTAGGTCGCAGCGCGAGCATCCTCGACTTAATAATAATAATACTAATAATAATATGTATCTGTAAAGAGATAAACATTTGTGTAAGTCTGTACAGTAAAATTAATTGTTATACGTAGTCAATTTGTTTTATTCTACTAGCTGTGTTTTAGTTTTACTAAATGTTATGTTGTCTACATTTGTAATAAACTTGGCATTGGTAAAAACAATTTAAAACCTTAAACACATTTTTGGTAGGTATGGTTGGTCTTGGTAGGAAAAAAAAATTGTCCGTGGCAACACTGTTCGAGTATCCGTTTCATTAGTTACACACATTATCAAAAAGGCTCGATCATACTCAAAACAGCTCTCTGATTTACATTTTGGCAGTCACAGAGTGGTGTTGTTTAGAGATGTTTAAATATTAATATATTCTGAACAACATAACCTATTAAAAACCAATGACGTCGAAATAAAGGTAATTAGGGGGTATTTCACGTAGTGGGCATATTTTTTTCCTTTTGTTTATATTTTTAAGCCAGAAACACCTAACTACCAAAAAACTTATATATTAATATATATTTTTTTTTTTAAATGGCGTTTATTTAAAATTTGTTTTAAAAAGGGTTATACTATATCCGTCGCGTTAAAGGTATTTAAATTATCTTTAAATAGCTTCAATACCTTTGTGATCGGTGAGAGATATTATAAGTATATAAAATAAATAATATAAAAAAAAAATTTAATAAATAACGCTTTTTTTATAATTGGACTAAAAAGTAGAAAATAATATTTTTCAATGCCATACAATTTGTTTTGATAACTTTTGATTTTGAAATTTTAGCAAGTCATTATAAACAATTTTAAGCGGCCGTTATTCATATATTCTCATACATACATACATATGGGTCATTCCATACAATATTTACACCTTAATATTTTTTTTGGGGTGAAATATATTTTTTTACATTCTTTATCGAAAAACAGAAGACACCTATTTTTTATTTCGTCATGATATTCGAGAATCTCGAAAATGTACCAAGATATTTCGGAAAAATATTAAGATTTAAGCGGGCTGAACCGATTTGAAAATAACTCTATAAATGGATATATATATATGAATGAAAATAGTTTCTTAAAGAACTTTATGAAAAGAGTCACCTCAGATGACGAAACAGACTAGGCTTAAAAAATCTGCATACAAATATTTAAAAATCTTTTCAACGGAATCGTAATAATGAGATATTTGATGCTGTTTTTTTTACCTTTTTCAAAGATTGATCTACGAAAAACTTAAATAACTGGGCCGAAACTATTCTGATTTAGACTTATGGGATCTCGGTAGAAAGGTATTTTCCCACTATTTTTATTTATGTGCAAAAAAAGTCATTTGTGTCCCATTTTTTTTTTCAAATACCAACACATCTTAATTAAACTTTGAATGATGTTCGTTCATCCTACCTTTATCTTTCATCCTTTGAATGAGCTTATTAGCAAAGAAATAAAAAGAGTGAGAAAATACTTTTACCTCACAAGTCTAAATCGGAAGAGTTTAGGTTCAGTTATTCAAGTGTTTCTTATGCCGTTGAAATATTTTTTTTTTAATATTTTTATGTAATGTAATGTAATTTTTGAAGCTTAAACCGTTTTGTCATTGGAGAGCATTTTTTTCAAAAAACATCTTTAAGAAACTATTTTTATTCATAAAAAACTCAATTTTTGGAGGTGTTTTCAAATCGGTCCAGCTCGCTTAAATCCTAATATTTTTCCGAAATATATAGGTGGAGGTCTTAAAATATAATAGATTCTAAAATTCCAATGGAAAAACAGTGCCGATTTTTTTTTGTATGGGGAGTGATGCAGTCTAATGTACATACATACGAGCACCAATTAATTTCATTTAAAGAAATGCCGTGTCGTCCATTTCCGCTGTAGCGTACGTAGTGCATAAGGCGACATCTACCTTTCAACCGACGAAGTTTATGTCTAGACTCTTTTTATAGGAACTTTGCAAAGCAAAGTTTGCAAAGCAAAGGTTTTTAGCTGTCTGGACACCAGAGTTGTGAAAAATGCATTACATTTTTTAAAGCATAGCATTTTAATGTAAATGAAAAAGATTAATGCATTAATTTTTGATATTTAATGTAAATGAAAATTTCAATGCATTAATTCCGAAGAAATAATGCTAATGATTTTTTTTTGTATTAACATTAAAATGTTTAAATGAATGCTATTGCAATAATTTATTGCACTAAAATTATAACAAGCATTAAAAACCCATTCTAATTTTATTTTGAAAGTAAAAACTCTTTGCTGACGTTGAGGGTAGAATTTTAAGGTCAAAAAAGATAGTGACGGACGTTAAGGCTGGTTTTCACTATGTCAAGTTCGATGGCCTTTGTCGTTAAATACGTAAAATCACATTGTCAAAGGGAACTAAAAAACGGGTTATTGATTGATTTAGATCAGAGTAGGTGCTCAGTCGTGTACATGCGCTGCTAAACTGGCTATCTGTCCGTTTTTGGCTTATACTTAATATATGTAATCGGTATGCATCAACAATCAACATAAAAATCTATAAAAGCAATCTGCGTTGCATGCACATTGGCTTTCATTTTCATAAAACATCTAACAATGTTTAGAAGAATCTTTCTACAAATACACATAATATAATGAAGCTGAAAAAACTATTAGTAATTATTCCAAGTCCTTCCAAAATAGGATATTTATATTTTACTAGAAAAAAAAATTTAATGGTTTTTAATAATGCAAACGAGCAAAAGTATTAAGCATTTTAGTGCATTAAAATTTTTTCATTAGCATTAGCTTGGATAATTTAATGAAAAAAAAATTCATTAGCATTACATTTTTCAGAATTAATGCATAAAATATTCATTTGCATTAAATTTCATAAATTAATGCATTAATTTTTTACATTAACATTATTGCTTTAAATACGATTAAAGCATTAAAAAATTAATGCATTTTTCACAACTCTGCTGGACACACAACATTGCAAGTTGATAAAAGCGTTGTAAAATAGAAAATTTTAACTTCAACCCTTTTATTGGATTTGGTTTTTATTTTTGGCAAATAATCTTGGTATGGTTGAAATCAGCATGAAAATTTCTATCGAGTCACAATTTTTATTTTTTATTTTTTGGCTAAACGGTAGGTATTCTACACCACGGCCACTGGAGTACGGGAAAAGGCTAAATGTGAATAAGAAAAAGTAAACAATCAAATGTCAAATTAAATTCTAAGTTTGTTAAACACCAAAATGAGAACACTTGACAGTTGTTCATAAACTCAAAACGTTAAACTCGAGTTAATTTTTCAACGTGAACATAGTATTACGCTCTTGTGATCGCTTAAAATCCTTTATAATCTCGCAATTAAAATCTGAAAATAACGTTCAATTTGAGTCGCAAAAATATAAATAATTTATACTATATAGATTATAACAAAAAAAAATAAAAAATTGTATTAATACTAGAATAATCTTACCACAACGTTGTTCCATTGGTTTAGGCGAAGAGGCAAGTCGCGGTAGGATTGAATCCATTTTGCGTAAGCCGGATACATAACGGTTTCGGAGGTAGGTCGCACAGCAATTGGTTCAGCTAAGTCAGAGTCGCCGGATTTCGTCACCCATGCGACTTCTGGCGCAAAATCGTCGATATGAGTCTTCTCCCTTTCGAGTGCCGCTCGCGAAACGAAAATAGGAAAATAACACTCTTTCACACCCATTTTGGTGATCTCAGCATCGAACCACGATTTTATAAACTTCCAAATTGCAAATGACCAATGACGTAGTATATAACAACCAGAGACATCGTAGTATTCGATTAATTCCCCTTTTGTAATGACCTAAAAAATGAGGAGCGAAATAAAATGTTTGATGTATTCTAAAAGTTAACTTTATAAACAAAGTAACTTATGTATTTCTGTGATTGGAGTTAGAAGACAGGGCAAATAACCTCAACGACGCCGTAATGGATATCCGCAACAGTAACAGTCGTGAGGCCGAAACCAGAAACCACTCGCGACTTCTCAATACTCAGGATGGGTGTACGGAAGCAATTGAGTGAAAACAGAAGAATTGAGTGATGTGAGGTAAGGAAGGGCGAGGGGTGAATCTTTAGAAGCTTCTGCATCTACTTCTGTAGCCGAAAGTCCTATTAAAGGAAAATATAATAAAGCCGTATCAAAGGAAAAGAGTATAAGAAATTAATCATAGATTATGGAAATCGCAAACTGAATATTTAGACAAAGTAGCACCTTTTCGCCAGCCAGAGTCAAATAGGCTGTAGGCTCATATAATGCTAAACCAACTCGTAAAATGCAGCAGGCTTACGAGAAAGAAAGCACGATGTTGGTTAATCAGCCGCTTTCTGAAGTCATCACAGAAATGTTCGCACTAAGTTAAAAATTAGAATCTGGGACATGCAATTTGATCGTATGAAAGATGCTGTCCATGGATTGGAAGGTAGTCTGAGGGACTAAATTTGCGGATTAACGTGGACAAAATTAAATATATGTGTTCGACCTATTTTGCAAACAATGAGCTCAATCTTAGGTGTAGTCGCAGGGATATCCTACAGGTTAGATGGTTGAAGTGGCTTGGTAGAGTCATAAGTGCAAACGGTTCCATTAAGGAACATGTCAATGTCAAGAGCACTGCGTCGTCAAGTATTAATCTAGCTAAAAAGTTAACAACAATTAAGGGGGGTTTGGAGCCTAAAGTGGCGATAAATTTTTACAAGTCATAAGTGAGAAGCAAAGCTGAAAATTCTAATACAACCTACGCTGATGCTCCTGTTGGTTTTAACAAAAAAATGCAAGGTATCCTCAATGATTCCCTCAGACGGTGCCAATAACATCAGCAGTATGGCTTCTATTAAACTACTAGATAAGAGTATGATATCTAATTTCATTGTGGCTGCAATTCACAGCAGGATTGCAAATTCAGTTTGTGAATGTGCCAGGGTTATGTGGGTGCCCAGTCATGTAGGCATTGGTCTAAATGAAAAAGCCGATTTCCATGCTAAGGCCGCTGTTGGAAATGAGTCGATTGTAAAGATGAAATTAACATTGGGGGAAGTTTTATTCAAAATCCGTAAGCAAATTTGGTTGGAATGAGAAAATGAGTTCACTGTGCTAAGTACTACGAAAGGGAGATTTTTTGCGGATAACATTGAAGGCATTAAAAAGCCATCATGGGTTAGCGATAAAAAATGCGTTTTAAATGTTTATGACATCAAATTGATTAATCGTTTCATGACAGGTCATACGTATGGTAAAGAATATTTAAGCAAGTTTAAAAGGAATTATGCTCCTCCTGCATTTTTTTGAATTTTTCTAAATGTTGTATTTAGCTTGAATTCTTGATTTTTACATGAAAAACATTGTGAATATAAAAAAATCACCAAGCGTTTTTTGAGTCACTGTATTTGTCTATAAAAACTCCAGTTAATTTTTTTTCAAATGATGAAGTTTCGTTGTTGCCTGTAGTTTCATCACTTTCGCTTTTTGTAAAAGTTCCTTAAAAACAATTTTAATTTTTATTGAAACAACTAAAAAATTACAAAACTGTAGTTTTTATTAAATTAACTAAAAAATCGTTATTGGTAGATATTTTCCAGATTTGGTTTTTTTTTTTTCAAGTGGATGGCAAGTATTTTTTTCGTCAGTGGCAACCCTGCTTGTAGAGTCCAAGTAAAACAAAACAAATGAGACTTTGCGTTCAACAAGTTAAAAAAATTGCTTTCAATTTGCTCATAGTACGTATAGAGCGTGTCTGACGTGGCAATGCAATAAGAGTGTTCGCTATGCAAAAAGCTTGTACAAATTGGTACCAATTGTTACCAAATCGTGTTCGTTTGGCAAAAAAACCGGTAAAACTTGCAAGGAGAGTGCACAACTTTGACATTTCATTTGGAGGGGAAGTTGCAAATTCGTGCTGAGAAAATTTTTGCTAGCAAGAATTTGCAAGCAGGATTGTGGCACACTGTTGCATTTTTGTCAACAATAATTTGAATCAACAAATTCGTTAAATTTAAAAATGAACAATCTTGTTGCGATTTACTAATGAAAGAAGTAGCTACATATATAAATATTTGTTTATTCAATTAATTTAATTAATTCCATAGATTTGAAAGGTACTCGGCTTAAAAAGCTGTATTCGTAATCGGCACGCAGTCCACGCCACTGTTGATACAGGAAATCCGATAGTGACTTCCGCGAAGTAATTAAAGCGTATGTTGAAGAAAGTCAGAAAAAAAAAAAATCCTGAAAGAAAGTCCTGTTTTGTTTTCCACTTGAAATAATTAAAAAAAAAATATTATGTTCGTAGTGAAACCGTGGACGCCAGCTGGCACTGGAGCTTGCAAATGTTTGCTAGTTCCTGCCCACGCAAAATTTAGCAAGTTTCTCCCTTTGGGAGAGTAAGATACCTTATTCTCTAAATTTTGTTACTGGCTTTTGCATAGCGAACAGAACTAATATATTTCGTAAACGCTGTCAAAATGCGAAATATCAGAAAGCAGTTCCATGAGGAGTCACCTTGCATGTAAAGTATCTTTCGAAAGAGGTTTTTATTTTCCGAAAGGCGAAATCTCTGAAGACTTTTGGCCGGTTCACACAGGGAATAAATTTCTGGAAATGTTTCTCGATATTAAAATGCAACCGTGATCCGCTTTGTCGATTGTTCGTTTTTTCTCTTCGTTATAATAATCCTTATATTCAGTTTGAAGATTAATTGGGTTGGCTTTTCTATATGGGCTATGGTTAAAGGGACGGTCGGCGGGCTTGTTTTTTAACTGAAAAAAATGTGGAATGAACTTTTCAAAAGGTTGTAACCATTTTTTTTTTTGAGTCAATAAGCCTATTTCCAGGGTTATAAAGTTTCCTTCAGTGCAATGTTTTAAAGGTCAAAGAGATTATTTTTTCTGAATTCTGCGTCTCAAATTCTTTAAAATACCGCTACCGTTACTTGGTTACCTATTCTGGTTCTAGGGTATTAGATTTTGTCGCGAAAAAATTTCAATTTCCACACTGTGGGCCGCCTACGCAGGAAGAAATTCTACGCAAAAATACTTGGGTAGTTCTTGAACTAAATGAACTAAAGAACTAGCTCATTTCAATAAACTAGTGCACTAGTTCGGTCTTTTCATTGAACTAAATTTGTCAGTGCTACTATTTCTTATTTTGGATTGCGATCCAAATATTCTTGGCACAAACGTGTGACGTAAAAACCGATCTTTACAGATACGCTTTAAAACGCTTTTGCATCGTTGCTGCTTCAGTTCTTTGCAAACGATTTTTTTTGTTAGGGGCAGGCAAAATATTGGCGTAGAACGTTTTTAAAATCAAACAAGCTTTCTAATTTAATGTTTTTGCAAAGCAATATGTAAGTGTTAAGATATCGTACATACAAAAATATGTTTATATTTCATGGTAGTAGGGCTGGTCGCGTAATTCACGAAACTGCGTATTAAATTTGTGTAACACCCTCAAATTCTCACCTTATTTTTAAAAAACCAACTTCACATGACTTCCCGCACTAAACCATTTTTAGCTCTGTTATTATTTACCCAATTTAAAGTTTTTATATGGCTTTGGAAAGAAGAATATTTCTAATATTTAAAGAAATAATAAGCTTTGTGAGTACATTGTAAATGTGTGGAAAATTTTTGAAATAAGTCTCAAGTTAACACAACTTTTTATTATTTTTCCTACTTCGACATTATTTTTTTCCAACATTTTAAAATGAAGTAGTCTCTTTCAGTCATTACTTCGAAAAGAATGTTCAATTCCGAGTAAAACTAGGTACCATTTAAAAAATCAATAAACAATTTCGGATGTTATGAATTTTTTCAAGATTTTTCCAAAATCACTTCGATGTAATTTTACAGAAAAATTGAATTTGAATTTTTCTCTTTAAAAAAACGTCATCACTTTATAATCTGTTTATTGATTTTAATGAATGGTACCTAGTTTTACTCGGAATTAAACATTCTTTTAAACGTAATGACTAAAAAAGACTACTTTCTTTTAAAATTTTGGCAAAAAATGTTGTGGAAGTGGGAAAAATAATAAAAATTGGTGCAAATTTTATATTGATTCCACAAATTTTTCATATAATTAGAATGCACTTACCAAACTTTATATTTCCTCAAACTCAAAATTGGTTCAAAAATAACCGATCTAAAAACTTTTTGGTGCCGGAAGTCATGCGAAAATGGTTTTTTAAGAATAAGTTAAGAAATTGAGGGTGTTAGAAAAATTTTGAAAACAGTTTCGCCAATTACTCGGCCAGCTCTACGACCTGTATATTTCTTCTTATTCGGACTTCTTCAACATACGTTTGAATTTCTTTGTTGTAATCACTGTCGAATTTCCTACATCGACAGTGGCGTCGACAACAAAATTTACATACTTCTTTCAATACCAAACCGCGGCAAGATTGTATATTTTTAAATTTAACGAACTTGTTGATTCAAATTATTGGTGACAAAAATACAACCTTGGGCCACAATCTTGCTTGCAAATTCTTGCTGCCAAATATTTTGCCACCACGAATTTCCAGCTTTCCCTCTAAATGAAATGTCAAAATTTCAGTTTTTCAAGTTTTTACTCCGAACGAACGCGATTTAGTAACAATTGGTACCAATTTGTACAAGTTTTTGGCATAGCGAACAGAATAGACAGCGGTTAACCGTCGGCTGCTTTACTATCGTATACATATAAAAAAACAAAGCATTACATACTTGTGAGTACCAGTCGGGAAGATTCTCCTCTTTCGTAGCTTCAAGTCCCAAACGGGTTTGCTTTTTAAGCCCCGCCACATTCGCAACAGTCTCTTCTTTTGATGTTGTTGTTTCCTTCTTTGTAGCTGGAGCCTTTTTTTCACTTCCTTTCTTTGAGGAGCTGCTACTGCCACGTCCGCCAGCGGTTGGGAAGTCAGTTCCAGTAACTTCTTTGTATTTCGCTTTGAGCGCCAGCAATTTTTTCACTTCAGCATCAATCTTCTCCTTAGGAAGGTTATTAGATTTGGCGGCACGTACTTTATCTCCCTGTTCATTGATCTCCTTTGTGAGTAGCTCTTTTTCTGGTGAAGAAGACATAGTTACTGGAGATTTTTGGGTGACAGAAATTGCGTTAGGTTGAACTTTGGTGTTGGGTGTCCAATCTGTACCGGTTTCTTGCTTATAAGCCGCCTTTAGTGCCAATAACGACTGCACTTCGGCGTCAATCGTTTGCTTTGGATATTTTTCGGATTTTAATTTTCGTATCTTTTCGCCCTGAACTTGAATTCGTATTAGAAGTGCATTGGCGTCTGGGCTTTCGTCGCGCGTTAAGTCAATTTTAACGGGACCATCAGCTGCTGTAAGAGGAAGCGCTGTCCCAGGTTTCCAATCTTGTCCTGTAAGACTCTTATAGTCTGTTTTGAGTGCTAATAACAGCTTGACTTCATCTTCTATTACATTTTTTTCCGCTTTAGTGTTCTTTAAACTGCGCACTTTATCCCCTTGAGCATTGATTTTCGTTAGCAAATCTCTAACTGCAGCAGTTGATGGTGGATCTGGAGACTTCTCCTTCTTAATAGTCGCTGGTGCTACAACACCTGGCTTCCAATCGCTGCCTGTAAGTTCTTTATATTCGGTTTTAAGAGCTAGTAGCGTTTTTACTTCCGCTTCAACCACCACTTTGTCAGCTTTTTGTGATTTAAGTTGGCGCACTTTATCGCCTTGTGTATTAATTTTTTTGAGTACTTCCTCAACACCTGAACTGTCTTTTGATTGTGGAGCAGAAGGTGAAACTACATTAACTGGCTTCCACTCGTTACCAGTTAATGCTTTGAATTTGGCCTTTAAATCAAGAAGCACCTTAACTTGAGTGTCTATTTCAGCCTTTGACGCCTTCTTCGCTTTTAAATCACGTATCAGATTTCCTAGCTTGACAATATCTTCACTGACTGATTTCTCAACAGTACAACCTGTATTAGCAATGTTTACAGCCGCTGTTTGACCTGGTTTCCATTCTGTGCCTGTAGCTACTTTGTAATCAGCTTTAAGAGCTAAAAGCTTTTGTATTTCCGGATCGATTTTATCTTTGGAAACTTTCTTGGCTTTAAGATCGCGTACTTTTTCACCTTGCTTTATAATCTGTTGATCTAATGTAGAGGCGTCGTCGGTCCGGACTGCAGATAAAACATCGTTCTGTAAATATAACAAAAATAAATCCAAAATTATTTCCCAAGTATGTACGCAAGAAATATACAGTATTGGATATATCTATAGCACCCCCCTTTCAAAGCGATATTGTTTGCCACTTATGTTTAGTTATTTGTTTTTAAGAATTTTCAATTAAAATACAGTTCATTCTCTAACAAAACCCATATAAACCCATGTTTTAAACTTTTTAAAAGACCGCAAAAAAGCGCAACAAACTTTCCCTTAAATTTCAAACTTCTTTCTTAGAAGCTCTAGAATTTTTTTCGGTACACAGTTTTATAGCGCATTCAATTTTAGTCCAATAATGTGCAAGTTTCAAGTCGCTAAAGATTACCGTTGATTTTTTTAGAATTTTGTTTGTCTCATTTGCTTCCATATAACGACTAAACACAATTTATTTTTATATGGCAGAAACCCGCAACATCCTCGGCGAAAAAAATTCTAAAAAATCAACGGTAATTTTTAGCCACTTGGAACTTGCACATTATTAGACTAAAATTGAATGGGCTATAAAACTGTGTATTCAAAAAAATTCTACCGCTTCTGAGAAAAAAGTTTGATATTTGGGTGAAAATTTGTTGCACTTTTTTGCGGTCTTTTAAAAAGTTTTAAACTTGAGTTTATGTGAGATTTGTGAGAGAATGAACTGTATTTTAATTGAAAATTCTTAAAAATAAATAAATAAACATGAGTGGCAAACAATATGACTTTGAAATGGGGGTGCTATTGTATTGGCCAATACTGTATCTCTGTACATATGTATGTATGTATATGAATATGTACACGTAGATACAAATCCAAGCAATGTATTGTGCTAAGTCAACGTCAGCATGTCATTGCGTATATCCACCAACTGGTTTGCTACAAAAACAACGATCAGTTGGTTATTCGTTCTCCTTTGCTTTTTCTTCCGCGTCACTTTTTTACTATACTATTTACGAAGCAAATTTTAAAACTAACCTGAACTGGGGAATAGTTGTTAGCCTAAGCTATGGCAATAAAAGCATAAAAGCTTGAGCAAGAGCTTTTAATAAATATAAGAAAGAAAGCCGATCGTTTACGGTGTACTAATGAGGCGCGAAGTTCGTTTGGAAAGATGACACAGTGCAACAAAATGGAAAAAAATGTTCAATCCCTGAGGTCTCATAGTATGTTTCTGATAGGTTATGAAAAATAAGAAGACACGTATTATACCAAAAAAAATTATTGGTATTTTTTTCATTTTATGCCACCTCAAAGTTAACAGTTCTCATTTTAAATAAAATTCTGGGATATTTAGGCAAAACCCATATGAGTAGTCCACTTGCAAACAGCGTTATGTAATTTTATAATAGAAAGCCATACATTTGAAAAAACGACTACGACAAAAATTAACATTTAAACTGAAAATTTTGTATTATTACCTCAAAATTTGGATAAATAAGAGTGGCGTGCGCCTTGATGTTGTCACACAAAGTGGAGGGACCTAAAGTTTCACGCCGACTCCGAACGGCGATTATATTTTTATGAGAAGATGTTTTCATGCCAGAAATACACTCGGAGGTTTGCCATTGCCTGCCAAGAGGCGACCGATATTAGAACAAACTTTTTTTTTGTGTTTTTTTTTATGTTGCTCGGAATCCAGACCCAGCGGAATTTTAGCGCGCTCAGCTTACCACTACACCACAAGTATTCTAACCATCCATACAGAATTAGTAGAGATATGCGAGCTGTGGAAAAACATAAACTAAAGATAGTTTAGTAGAGCAAGTTGACTACACAAGTCTCTAGAACGGCTGTTCAGAAAAATTTTATCATTATCAAAGAAATTGTCTCTTATTTATTTATCCAAGCAAAATATGAAACTTTCGCTAACATGTATCCATAACGGAATGTTTTCCCTTTATTTTAACATGAAAACCTATTAAAAAGATATAACCCGTTTCATGCGTACCGATTTTGAGTGAACTTTATTATAATACCTACCTACTACCGAGAAATCATTAAAATGTTTTGTTCTCGGAGCTTTTAAGCCGGGTTTCCTATGGGACAGCTTTGCAAACCGTGCACCGTGCAAGAGAGATGAACAGGGTGAAAGATGTTATGCTGCTGAACAAATTTAAAAACAAATAATATTGGGCGATTTCGGCGTGATTGGAAATAGTGAAGAATGTGGCTATCTTTAACTACTTTTTTGTATTTCGCTAGGTTTGTTTCACGTATTTTTGTCCGAAATCCCTGAAATGTCTTCGTCAAGTTTTCCGTACTAAATCAGAATGCACTTATTTAATTAATTTTTTTTTTTAATATTTTAAGCATTGATACAATTCCACCTTATGGCATGTGAATGGATTAGTTCACCAAAAAATTAATTGATAACAAATATGTGTTGTTAATAAGCTGAGTTATTTCAATTTTCGCGGCAACTGGGTTACGAAATTTTCGTAAAATTGCATTTAAAATATCATTATTTTAAACATACAGTTTTTAAGTAGATTTAAACTTTTTCCACTAGCGATGGACGGAAAACTTTGAAATTTAAATTTTCTTCTGTAAAAAATAACAATTTTCAGATACATTTTCAACGCGGTCCAACTCACGATTTACTGTGAGTTTAGCCAAAATATTTTGGTGGATGTCATGAAATTGATAAAATCTCAAATCTCGCCCCTTTTAAGCTGTTTCTTAAAAATTATGGTAGTTTTTGATTTTTGAATTTTCCGCAATGTAGAAAATCAAAAGTATAAAATCGAAAATACATCCAATGCTCTTTAGCATAGGTTGTTTCGTCCGAACACTTTTTCTGATTTCAAGGCGGTAGTATCTGAAACTTTATAAAAAATAATGATTTTTTTTACATTTTCTCTATGTTTTTTTTCTATAGTGACCAAACCACTTGTGTGATTTATAACTATAAAGACAAACAACTTTTATTGGAGTCTCCTTTACAAATCTCTCTCAGATATAAAACCGATGGGATGACAAATACAACTTTTCGATGCACATATCGATGGCTGAGTGGAAGATCGACCTATCTCGGCAGCCAGTTCGAAAACGCTCTATCTCAAAAAACTTTTCAAGAGCGCCCTATTTCAGAATTTAATTGAAAAACACCCTATCTCAAAATTCGGTTCAAAAACGCCCTATCTGACTTCAAAATGTATTGAAAATATGCTGATATAGGGCGTTTTTGAATCGGCAGCTGAGATAGGGCGATTTTGAAACGAGTTCTGAAATAGGGCGTTCTTGAAAAGTTTTTTGAGATAGAGCGTTTTCGAACTGGCTGCCGAGATAGGTCGATCTTCCACTCAGCCATCGATATGTGATGTAATGTGTCGCAACTATGGGTTTTTTCATATTTTCACCGATATCTCAGGAACTAGGTCTGACCCAGAGAAACCATTATGATATTCGGAATCAGATTAAAAATCTACGTTAAAAAGTTTCATTTCAAGGTGGACGTTATTCATTTCCGGAACTCTAGAGAAGGGCGACCTATTAACATATTTTTTATTTTTTAATGGTATTTATTACATATATTCTAAATAAAGACGAGTAAAGAAGTATAAGTTCGGGCGAAACCGAGCTTATAAAGTGGGCGGTGCCACGGAGACTAACTATTAATTTGGCGTAAATTAGGGTCTTCAGTTATTGAAATATCGGAGTTTTCGGATGTCTTAAATTTAAGTGGGTGTACTTTTAGTCCGATCTGAATAATTTTCAACGAATTTCTTTCTTGTACTGGGTGGCGCCGAATGAGCTATATGGTTTGAATTCTTGATAACAGTTTTTTTTTACTCTATGCCAACAGGATCCACGCCTGGAAATGACCTGCCAGCAGCGTTGTCGAATGCTTTTACTGAAAAATCGTCATTTTACCTTGAAAAAATCGTAATTTCGGCCAAAAAAACCTCAAATTTTTGGTTATAATACTGGGTGGCGCCGAATGAGCTTTATGGTTTGAATTCTGTTTAACAGTTTTCTTTGGGGATATTTGAAAGAAAGAGCGTACGTTAACAAACCAAGAACCATTCTCCAACTCCAAACCAACATTCGAAATGAAATCATGGCCATTACACCCGAAATTCTGCAAAACGTTATGGAAAATATGCTGAAAAGAGCACGTATGTGCCGAGCATAAAAGGGACATCACGTACAGGATATAATTTTTCAAAGCTAATTGCAAAAAATGCCCCAATAATATACTGTATTAAAACAAAAAAATTATAATAATCGCATAAATAAAAAAGTTATAAACCATTTAAACCATATACAGTAAAACCCGCTTAAGTACCTCACGCTTTTTAAGGTACTTAGGCGGGTTGGGTACTTAAAAGAACCCGCTTAAGTACCTCAATGCGGGTACAAAGTTGGACATATCATTTTGTACCAAATTCACAATTGGCAATTGGCAATTGTTTGCCACTTATGTTTATTTATTAATTTTTAAGATTTTTCAATCAACTAAAATGCAGTTCATTCCCTAACAAATACCATATAAACCATATAAAGCTTAAGATTTTGTAGAACACTTAAAAAAAAATCATCATAATTTCAAACTTTTTTCTCAGAAGTGTTTTTTGGGTATACAGTTTTATAACCCATTCAATTTTAGTGCAATAATGTGCAAGTTTCAAGTGACTAAAAGTTACCGGTGATTTTTTAGAATTTTTTTATCGAAGGTGTGTGGCACTGCTACTGAATTTCAAAATACATAAATATTTTAAGGAATTTTAAAAGAACACTTAAAAGGCGAAAATTATAAGTAAAATTGTAAATGGGGCATGAAAAATTGAGGTACTAAGACGGGTTGGGTACATAAGCGGGGAGGTACTAAAGAGAGGGATTTTCTTCAGAATACATTAAAAAATTCATGGTGTCCAAAAATGTTAGTTACTTAAGCGGGTTAGGCACTTAAGCGGGGGGGTACTTAAGCGGGTTTCACTGTAGCTCATTCGGCGCCACCCTGTACTTAGGGTATTGAGTGCACTGAGTTTGGTAGAAATTGATAAAACGGTTACCGAGATACACATTTGTGGTCATAAGGGGGCGGCGCCACGCCTGTTATCCAAAAATGTATAATAATATAATTGGCTGCTAAGCGGTTATTGTATTTATCGATTTTGAGTTAATTAGATTCAGTAGCTACTGATTTATCGCAGTGTTAGGGTTTCTGTATATTACCGTTATATGATAGGTGGGCGTTATTATTGCCCGATTTCAAGGTTCATACCGAGTTTGGTACAGATTGGAGAAGCGGCTACTGAGATACAGCATTTCATCATAAGTGGGCGGGGTCACGCCCATTTTCCAAAAATTTCATAATACTTTTTTGCACCACAATTCTACTCCACATACTAATTTTCAACAATTTGCATTTAGCATTTACTGAAATGTCACAGATTTTGCATTTTTCGCAAAAATACCGTTCTATGGGATGTGGGCGGGGTTACAGTCTGATTTCGCCCATACCAACCTACCTTGGATAAAGGGAAACCTACATACCGAATTTCGTTGAGATATCTCAATTTTTACTCGAGTTATCGTGTACACGGACGGACGGACAGACGGGCGGACAGACATGGCTTAATCGACTTCTTTTTTTCATTCTGATCATTTATGTATAAATTTGTCTATATCCATCTCGATTCGTTTTGGCTGTTACAAAAACCGTTATGTGAACAAAGTTAATATACCCTTGTGCACAAGTGCGCTCGGATATAAAAAAAAAATAAATGGCGTATATTTTTGATATTTTGAAAATATGAAAAATATATGTAGATATATTAAAATTATTTTCCATTTTTTAAGGACTAAAAGTAACATGTCACCTCATATTTTGAATATATCCCAACAACATCAATTGTGCCTAACAGGTATATTCTGCGCTGGTAACATAAATTTTATAACCGGTAATTAAAGTGTCTGTCAATTTTTAAACTTTACTTGTAACCGGTAAATTTGGTTACCATCTCACAAGCTGGTAACAAAATATTGCCCCGTGAAATATGCAATACAGGAATTTCCGCAAATCTTCATAGCTGAGTTGCTGAATATTTTCACTGCATTACCAACGTACCTAGAATCGCAGTAACAAGAAGTGGTAACATTTTTTGGTAATAAAATTTTCCGGTCACAAAATCTTCGGTAACGTGCAGAACAGACCTGTAAGAGTGTATTTCTGCCAGGTTTCTGTAGGTTCCTACATTTTCTGCAACATGGTATGACTTATGTATTAGCTGCATCCGGTCATAATCGCTTACGCTTCACGCCTGATTTGCTTGAAATTTTGTTTTTCTCGTTATTTTATTTTATGTGACTTGAAAATATTTTTCACTATACGAAGATATATTGAAATTGGATCTCATTTGGGTTAACGAAAAGGACAACTGTGAAAAAATATCAACCAATTCATTCAAACAAATTGTCAAATAAGCATATTTACATTTTTTGTTTTGTCTATCTGGATTACTGTATATTGTGGTTTATGCTTCCGTTTTGAATCACAGCGAACTGGGTCAAAGCGCTTCATGTGTCGGTATAAACAAGGTAATATAAGTCAAAAAGTGAATTTTGAATTTTGCATTAATTATGACTCATGGTGTAATAATAGGTTCATTCCTTATCTTTTTAGACTAAAATCTGAAAAGTGACAAAATGTCAGAGCGTAAGCAAAATGCGCTCACTAAAAGAGAATAACAGGAAAAGTAAAGGAATGCAAAAACCCAAATTTTTAGTCCAAACAATGGCAACAACAAAGCTACCCACCAAACAATTTGTGTTGCCGGCAATAAGAAAACGTGTCGCCCTCGGAAACAAATTTATTGCCGGTAATATTGCCATTGAATCGATTTCCTATTACCGGTCGCTCTAAAACGTCCGCCGAAGGCAACTCGCCTGGGTGAGTCGTTTTCCTATTACCTGAATGAGTCCTTTTCTTATCGCTTCAGGCGATATTTGGAATAATTTTATTCTTCTTAATACTTCATTTATTTTTTTGTATACCAAATTGCAACTTACAATCGGAATTAATTCATTTTCTCGCTGTGAGACTTCCTATTTTTTCAATCTTGTCCTTGGGCATAATTTAGATGCTTTTGGCCAATGCTATTGACGCCATATTCATAAGTTTCCGAATTTTTGAGAACTTTTTTATTCAAAATTGACATGAACGAAGTGGTGTTGCCGATTTGTCACCACAGCAATAAATCGGTGAGTCGCCAATTTGTTGCCATTGACGATTGTTGCCTATTTCTCATGTTTTGCATGGTGGGTATCGTCAAACAAGAATGTAAATGTATGTACAAAACACCTTCACACAAGCACAAGATCAATAAACACTTACTATATCAATTATTTTTTGCCTCCTTCCAATTTCAATTCACTTTTTTACTTTTTAGATTATTCTCACTTTTTGCGTATTCTTTAATTTCCGTTAATTTAAATTCAGTTGAGTTTGACACTTTTCAGGATTTTGCCAGAAAAAATTCTTCTGACTAAATCTGACTACTTCGGACTGATGAGAGTCACTCTCGCCGAGTGTTGCTCTCTCATTTTTGCTGTCATTTCCGAGTTAAGGAACGCTTTTTGGACTAAATCTGACTACTTCGGACTTTTTCTGACTATTTCTGGGAGATAAGGAACGCTCCTAATAACAAGGTTTGTCAGTAACTTAACCTCACTTTTTCGGCGGGTCTTTTAAAGTAGTAGAAACCCGGTCACGCATTTTAAAGTAGTAGAAAAAGTACTACTTTTAATCCGTTCGTGCATACTATTTCAAGTTAAATGTAGAAAAATGTTTAATTACAGGCTTATAAGCCTGAATATATGTTTGTATCGTCAGCTCCACACAGGTTGGACATATGTATATTGTAACTTATAAAAAAAGTACAGGCCGTAAAATAAGGCAATTTCCTATAAAACTGTAAATGATTTTTAAATAGATTAATAGTAATAATAATAATAATAATAATAGATTGGCGCTTACACATATGTTAGTGTTTGGCCGAGCTTCTCCCCCGACTTGTGGTGTGCGCCTTGATGTTGTCACACAAAGCGGAGGGACCTACAGTTTTACGCCGACTCCGAACGGCGATTGCATTTTTATGAGAAGCTGCTTTTCATGGCAGTAATACACTCGGAGGTTTGCCATTGCCTGCCGAGGGACGACCGCTGTTAAGAAAAAACCTTTTTTCCATATTTTTTGCGATGTTGCTTTGACCAGGGCTTGAACCCAGGTACTGCGGAGTGAAGCGCGCACTGCTTACCACTACGCCACAGCGGCTGACATATAGATTAAAACACATAAATATCGATAATATAAGCGAAGTCGTAATTTAACCATGCTGCCGCTCTATTCTAGTGTATCAGTAGTCCATTTGGCTCGATATTATGACAATGCAGCAAAAGATATTTAATATAAAAAAATCGCCTTTCCATACGATTTTTGTGTACGTCGTTTTCCATTGATAACTACGATATCTTTTATATTTTATATTTTGAGGACAAAAATTATACAAATCCAGCAATTTTAAATATTAATATCGTTCTGAAAACACCAAGTTCTTTAAAAATCGCGACAAAATGTTTTACTAAAATGGAGTATTTTAAATACAATTTCCCAACTAATAGCATTATAAAAATTAAGATCGGCAGCACTGAAAATAAGCATGCCGATCTTGTCAAAATTACAACAAACACGTCGCTACTGACAACACCTTGTTATTATTCCACCATGGTTATGACTTTTTGGATTTAAACGATGATCTTTGATACGTGATTTTGAATTTTAGGTGACGATATAATGAATACAAATTTATTTCATTGGAAGTTTCTCTAATTGATTGACATTTTCTAAATATTTGATATACTACTAAAGTTTTAATTAAGCTTTTTGTGTACTCATTTATTTTCTAAGCAATTATAATTCTATGAAGAAGTGCCACGGCACGTCAGGAGGCATCTTTACGAACTGACGGACGAAGTGCAGAGGATTATCAAACAACCTCTGGACCCGTCAACCTACCGACAGGCCCTGAACGGCATTCACAGGGAATCAGTCTCAAGTTATGTAGACTCCCGCCTTGTGAATGCCGTTCTAGGCACACAACCACCGGACGTGGACGGGACAGAACTTTGTCTGCCTCGGGAGACCCGCACTACAATAGCCCAACTTCGCTCTTGCTATTGCAGCAGGCTCAACTCCTACTTGAGCAGAAACAACGAGGATGTGCCCAAGCAATGCCCGGCATGTGGAGAGTCGCCACATGACTCCCCGCACCTCTTGACATGCCCTGAGAACCCCACTCAGCTAACGCCCCTGTCCCTATGGACAGCACCTGTGGAAGTAGCACACTTCCTGGGCCTCCCCCTAGCTGAAATTGACGACAACGTTGATGGATGAACCGCCCCGAACGGGGCTTAGTAGCCGCTACAACAACAACCACCGTGTTAAGGTCCACGAATTGTACTTTCTTTTGGGAAAATTATTTTTTGCATTATTACCTTTAATAGGGAATGCCTTAACAACTTGATGAAATATATATTATATCAGAGAATGTTGCACTATGGCAATGTTTATAAAAAACAATAGAAAATAGAGAAAAATCAATCGATCAAAATCTATTTCTAAAGAATTATTATTTAAAAATCTATGTAACTCATTTTTTAATAACTGTTGTGTCGTCTTCTCTGGAAGGTCCATACGTAAATTCAATACTTTAAAGTCGTTTTTCTCGTTGTTTTGGTTTTTTAGATCTGGCGTTATTAGTGCAAAGGAGCGATATATATTTTTAAATTTAACGAACTTATTTCATTCAAATTATTGTAGATAAAATTGGCACCATGCGCCATTGAAAATCCGGAAAATATCACTGACTTCAAGAGTTGTTCAATGCCGCCGAACTCTTAAATATATGGTTATACATTCCGCATAAAAATTATCTGGGTCCCTGGCCATTGTGAAATCAAGGGATATTAACCATGGATCATGGAAAGACTACTGCAGACGTAGTTCGTCCTAATCTAGTCCAAAAACTTCTCTGCCATTGCGCGGAACTGAGCAAATAAAGGGCATAAGCTCTGGGTATTTACTTTTTTTTGTCCTAGCGAGACATTAGGAGCTTATCCATAACTGCAAATCCAAGTAGCTATTGGAGCCGTCGGTGGCGTATTGTTGTTTATAGTAAACTTTATACGGCTAAAATATATTTAGAAGATTCGCAAGGTACGTGCTATAAAAGTCATATTGTAAATTTTCACACTGCTAAAAATAGTTGGTTGCGGTTCCAAATCCTCTAAACATTTATTTAGCCGTTTAAAGTTTACGAGATACAACATTATTACAATTATTTTATTGTATTTTTATGCCAAGCTGTTTTTCATGACAGAAGTACACTCGGGAGGTCTGCAATTGCCTGCCGATGGGCTACCGCTATTAGGAAAAAGCTTTTTTGTTATTTTATTTCTTGGATTTTGGGTTGAACCGGGCTTGAATGGTTGTTGTTGTTGTTGTAACAGCATACAAATTCCCCAAAGAGATTTTGGGGAGTGTTGCTGGAGTGGTGGCAGTCCTTGGCCAGATATATATCTATCTGGGTCGTTCCGGTTACGTAGACCCGACTGTCGTTGTAGCGCGCACTGCTAACCGCTACACCACAGCGGCCAGCACGTTATTTTTGTTTTTTCAGCGTGTTTCGATAAAAAATGTCTATAAGAAATCTAAAAGCAAAAACTAAAGAAACCCAAACTATTGGCATTTCACTAATTCCATGTGAATAAATTGTTGTTCACAAGAATTTACAAGCAAAACAAAAACAAACTGGGAAAATTTGTAATTCTGAGCACTTTTGTTCACATGAAATTCCCGAAAAGGCCGTATGTATTCTTAGTTCCAGCAATCCAATTCTGCTATAAAGCAGAAAGTAATTGATAACGGACCCTTCGGATAATATTTGTCTATTTCGCGATTTGACCTAATTGTCATACTCACATTTTTGCGGACGTCTTTTGAGTTAGCGTTTATTTTCAATCCTGATGAAGGCATATCTTTGGTGTGACCGTCTGGTATTGAGAACAAAATTACTGGTGTAATAGCATTTGAAAAAGGACTGGCTGGAGCATAAGCGACGTCAACTTTGAAGAAACCACGCCGTTGAAGCTGAATGATATCACCTTTTTTACATTTTTTGAGTTCAGGATCACCCAGCATTTTCAATTCCTCCTGTTATTTGTTAAATTATTGTAAAGATTTTAGACAAATCTTAAGTGGGATTTGGGACTTACTCTGGTTTTGTGACCAATGTGCTGTTTGAAATCTTCATCTTTGCCCAAAACCGCCTTACTAATAATGTTATCAAAGTAAACGCAGTATGTAGGTGGATATGCAGACTCGTCGTCTTCCTCAGCCAACCAAGTAAGTTTTAATGTTTTTTTGAAATCTTTATTGTCCAAATTTAAAGTGGCATCAACCTTTGTTACTTTTTCATTGCTATCTCTGTACACCTTTTTGATTAACAAATTTCCCCAATTTATAAATGTAGCATTTTCACCTTCTTTCAAGGTAACAGCGTCCTCATAATCAATGTATACGCGGGGACCAAATGTGACAGTTTTTTTTCCAAGACTTTCGTTTTTCGGATGCACAGGCACTTCAACAGTTTCTTTTTTTGCGCCCTCAACATTTATGACTACACGGTTTTCATAATTGAGAGCCGTGTACCGAGGTGCAATTGGGTCAATTACTTTTTTATTGAATGCCCATATTTTATCCCAATTCATAAAGACTACTGATTTACTAGATCCTTGAGCTATTATGAATTCTCGTAAACCTTCAACAGTCATTCCCCGGCGAATGATGCCTCGCACTGTCGGAAAACGTGGGTCATCCCTATAAATATTTTGTTTAGTTAATATCAAAAACAATGTATACCATTATTACCATCCATCGACTAATCCTGATTCGACAAACCAAGTCAGCTTACGCTTAGACAACACAGTATTTGTCATATTAAGGCGGCTGTATTCCCAGATGTACGGTTTGCGAAGTTTAAGCGCGTCAATAAACCAATAAAATTGGTCATCACGATCGTGGTATTCCATGGTACGCAATGTGTGCGTAACGCCTTCAATGGAATCGACAATTGGACATGCGAAATCGTAAGTCGGATACACTCTGTATATAAAAAAATATTTGAATATAATTTTCAACCATCTTATTTGGCATTTACTTGTATTTTGTTCCCGTGCGTGGATGCGGTTCGTTCTTACATCTATATATTGTTGGATCCCGCATACAACCATTTGGTGAAGACATGTCAATTTTTGCACGAACGCAGCATTTTTGTCCAATTTCAGTGCCATTTTTCATTTCCTGCCACAGTAATAGATTTTTTTCAACATCTGCGAAAAAAATGGCCAAAAAATGGTTTGTTAAAGGCATTACTAGACAACTCACAATAATAACATTATTAAGCAACGTACCATTTGAACGATTGATTGATTCAATTCGCTGTTCCCGCTCAAGTTTCATTTGTTCCGCAGGTGTATCGTCTACATATGCTTTTCCCTCTGTAATCATCTGCTCGCAATATTGCAACATTAAATCAAAGTAGTTGGACGTATGAGTAAAGAGATTCGGTTTGATTTGCAATAGTTCGACATCTCCTAAAATGACTTCTTCAAACTCAACCGTTTCCTTAGCAGGATTTGTATCGTCGAATCGCATTATTAGTTTTCCGTTGAAGTTCAAAGCATAGTATTGGTTTAATAATGCTGCTTTAGCGTGTCCAATATGCAGATAGCCAGACGCTTCCGGTGGAAAACGCACAACAACTTTTCCCATCTCTGCACCAGGTAATTCAATGAATTTACCCTCTTGTTTGCGCTCATTCGTTTTCGTTGACCCAGGCAGAACTGAATTTTCGCAATCGCTTAGTTTAACACCATTGCTGCGTTTAGCATGTTTTGCTGCTGTACGAGCCTCTTCGGGCAAAGTCTGCAAGACTTTCTGGATAAATGGCTGCGCATTTATGAGATCATACCATCGCTGTACATGCTGTGGAATACCTTTCTTTGAAAGGAACTCATAACGTGCATGCATCTCGTTAAATAGGGCAAAATCTGCTATAGTTAATTTGTTAGCTACCAAATAAGTTACAGGTGCAATTGACTTGTCGAGAAATGAAAACGCCCAGGAGATGTCGTCTTCACATGTCAGTGAAAATGATAACCAGTGGTCAATTTGTGTTCTCTCGATGGCAGTTTTTCCATATAGTTGATATTCCGGTGCAGCACGTGCCAGTGCCCGCAGCACATCATTGTTTGAGTGACATAAAAGGTGTCGATTGTCCGGGAACTTCAAAGAAGTCTCGTTGCTCCACACTATTTCAATTGGTACGGTTTCGTTGATAAGATGAGCAGTTGCCAAGCCACCTTTAATTACAAAATTCTAATTTTAGTCCGATTTCTGCAAGATGTGAAAAGCTAATGCAATGCCATATATAGATAGAAATCTAATCAGATTTGGCTTCAAGAGTAAAATTACCAAAGACACAATATGCTAAATATACATAACACTTACTTATCGGTGGATTATTAATGTTAGCTGTTAGTTTAATTTTCATTTTAACTTGGTATCAATATCGAAAATCAAGGATGGAGCAAAATCTGATGAAATTATCTAGATCCAATTGACGTTTAATTTGCCACACCAAAAGACAGATATCGTAGATTCAAGTGGAAGTGACAAGCTATAAATGACACTATTCATACTATCGATGTTTGTCTTTTTTATTTTTTGAAAAACTATCGAGCATTATCACTACCGAAAACTTTCCAAAATTAATAAAAGACACAAATATTGTGAATTTTTATTTTATAAAGCGGCAATACTTTTATTCAAACGGATTTATGGCAACTATGTTGGCCTAAAGTCATTAGCAGAATCGGAAAGAATGTATAGTAAAGCCAAGAATGCACCGTGTAGTAAAGCGGCTTTAAGCCTGATATACAGTTCAATGCGAGCGTGAGCGCCAGTTTTTTATTTTGACCAATATCTTCGTTATTACTCAACTTTTTGCTATAGTTGAGACATGAAATCATAGAGAATTAAAATATCTTTCAGAATTATAGAATAATAACTAATTTTAAATGCGTAATATGCCACATCCGTCATACGAATGCTTTCCGTACGCATACAGTTGAGTGTGAGCTCGAAAAAAGGAGAAGTAATTGAAAGGTCGCAACTAAAACCTAAAAATGCTAACATAAGCCCTGTTTCTCAACAGATAAGTATCACAAATTATCACTAATCTCTGCTGGAAAGTAAAATTTTTACTAGCAGAAACCACCATATTGTGGCGAATACTGCGGCAACACAAAGCGAACAACGAGAAATAGGCA
>NW_023458558.1:301043-315578 GCF_013731165.1 Rhagoletis pomonella
AGGATAATCGTAACAATATGCCAAAATTCGAGCCAAATATTTTCAATAGTTAAATAGATCAGCTGTTTACTTGCTTGTTTCTGTTAAAGCTCAGTTAGCCTAGACTTAATTTCCTTAACTTAGCTCAATATTTTGGCCAACCTGTTATATGAAAAACTGTGAAACTACCGTAAGAAACTTAAGAACCTGTAGGTTTTAGATTCTTAAGTTATGGCCTTACGGAAATTGAGAGCCGTGATTCAACTACACAAGATCTGACAAGATGAAGCAAAAGAAAAAAGTAATTTTCTGGCTGACGTTTGTAATTTCGCCGCCATGCTATTTTCTATGAAAAATAAACAAAGAATATGAAGACGAAGCATAAAGCCAAAAATGCAACCAATGTTGTAGCACATGTTTGTGCTAACCAATTTATTATTTTTGTACGTGTTTTTGCTCCCAATCACCGGGCACTTCATTTTAATTACATTTGCCCAAAAAGGTTATTGAAAATCGCTTAAAAATCACTGAAATAAACCACCGACAAAATACACATTAAGGCTATCTGCACACTTGTCGTCCAATCATATTTGCGTTATCGTCCCTCCCTGAAATTTTGAGCCGAGCACATGCATTTCAAAGGAGATTTGCTCATTTGTCGTTATCGGCTAGTTATCGGCAAATCGAAGAAGATGCAGAAACGTATAAGTTCGGCACTGTCGTTTGCTAATCGTTGTGCACGCATTGTTTGTTTACATTTTATGGGGTAAAATTAGTGAAAAAGTTAATATTTGAATAAAAGACCCTTTTTGGCATAAAATCTGTCGAAATTATTAAAAAGTGGATAATAGCAATAAAATTCAATAAATATGAGCGTTTTAACTATGAAATATTACGAAATTGTAAAAAGTCTCTGTGTGCATGCACAAAATACATTTCAGGAAAAAAAGAGGAGATATTACTGAAAAATTATGTCTAGAATTGTTGCAGCACAGTCCATATTTTATAAACTGCAGGTTTTTGTAAATATTTCGCGAAAATATTAACCAGAAAAACAGAAAATACCTGCTCCAAGTCCATTTTTAGACGCCAAATGAATTGAAATATCATGACCGAGTGTGAGAAAATGTAGTCGTCATGTAATCGTTGCATCATGATTGTGACGAAGTAACTATAGTTGCTTTTCGGAGATAATCCAAAATCGTTGTACAAATTCATAAAGAGTACCCCCATTATTTACTCCCAATGAGTGAAATATACAAGAAAGTACGAAAACGCGAAACCAGAAAACTAGTGTTGTCCATCTTATTATATATTTAAATAGTTTTATTTTGTCAATTGCAACTCTAAAATTACCACAAACAATTATTTTCTTAATGTGATTTACAATAAGCATCATGCCATCATCTGTTTTTCCTACTAGCAAATAGTTGCTAGCAAAAATTTATCTAGTAAAAATCCAGTAAAACTTGCAAGTTCAGCTGTCATTTTTGCTCTCTCAATTTCCTCTCTTTTGCTACGACATCCAGTAAAAAACCAGTAAATTTAGTACTGGATTTACTGGATAGTGCGACGCGAACAGGGCTTATGGTTGGACGACCAATGTGCAGAAAGCCTAAGAAAGAAGCAAAACAGAAATGGCAAACTTCAAAATCACGAATTTTTTGTCTCAAATGCTATTACAGATGGCTGTTTCTCGACCGGTGAGATCTGTTCTAATTGGTTCATGCGTGCGAACACCTTTTTGACCCTTCTTAAAATTTGGAATTCCATCCCTGATGTACTCTACGTTTTTTGATGAAATATCGAAATATCTAACATCGATGACACTTTTATTTTTCACATTCCATTTAATAAGACGAGTTATCCATGGCATTAAATGGAAAAATAAGTTTATTAATCGCGTACTCAATATAATTATTTTTACTCTGATATTTCGAAAAATTTTTGAACTTTTTAAGTATGGTAAGTTGTGTTTTCGCACCCCAAATAATAAATGGCCGAAAAGACAAAGACACCTTTTCCATTGTTATCGGTATATTAAAGAAATTAATTTTTATATTCTGTTTATGTCACCTTATTGTTATTAGTTTATCAATGAATTATATTTTTAGATGCTGTTTATGTTGCTATTTAGCCGACAAGGCAAATTACGATTGCAAAAGTGGTACATGGCTTATCCCGATAAGGTAAAGAAGAAGATAACTCGTGAATTAGTAACTACCATACTGGCGCGGAAGCCTAAAATGTGCTCATTCTTGGAGTGGAAAGATTGCAAAATTGTGTACAAGCGGTAAATAAATTATGTATAATTTAACTCGTTTTAAAACTCCAATATGTTGCAGACAAAAAACCTGTGTTTAGTTCTTGAAGTGTTTTTTTATAAAGAAAACACATCTGAGTACGTATGCGAAACTTTTGTATGGAAAGTGAATAATTAGTGTTTTCTTGGGTAAAAGTGCACTTTAGCGGAACCAGGCGTCCAACTCCTTTTTGCGTAGGCGACCTTCGGCCGCACTTAGGGATTATAACCCTCAGGTAGTAGAATTCTCCTTTCTGTGTTGCCGAAGAAGTTGGCTGACCTACCTTTTCCAGATAACAACTTTCATTTACTCCATTTATTTGCATCAAATTCATCAAAACATGGTGCGAAAAGTGCAAAGTGCAAGTGTTTTTTGCGAATAACCCGTAAATTAATTAAAAATCTTAATAACCCTGGTTCCCGTAAAGTGCACTACTACCCTTGGTCTTAAATGCCCTATGCTCCTCTCTCCTATGAGCGACGGTCTCACGCACCAGAAGGAGGGTAATGGAGTCTCCTTGGCAGCGTCACAGAAGCGACATAGGTCACTAGACCAGATTCCTAAATACATAGTACAAGTGCCTGTAATGATCCTTAGTTTCTCCTGTAACCTATATCTTTTTAGATTGTACCCTCTAAGTGAGCTTTTGGGTTACCGAAGTCCCATGGTATTATGGCAATACCGTTTCCGTAGCTTAGTGAACTTAAAGCTATGACAACCGAGACATAACATCTTTTAATACAGTTTTACTTAAAACAAAACAATAAACCTGAAAAATTATCGCAAAAATGTATGGACGCAATATACATATATCATACATTTTTTGAGGGAATTAGTATTATTATATTTATATTTTCGGCAAATTCAAGTTAGATTCGTTTACATAAAAAAAGCGTAAAAAATTATTATAAAAACCTGTTTGTTAAAACTGGAGTTTTATATATTTGCTGGGCGTCGCACAGTGGGCCACCGGCTGGCCGTAAAAAAATATTTTATTGGTTCTGATGCTTGGATTTGTCGTAAAAAGTGGCCATAAAGAAATTCACCTTGATCGGGGATCGATTGGGTGGCCCCAGAGGTCCTTTGAGCAGGGTTTGTAGCAAAACCGGCATATTCAAGGTATTTATATATAAATACGCCGCAATAAAATTTTGAACCCCCTTTTTTGAAGGCATCGTTCGCTCAATTTCTATGAAGCATATCTCTAATACAGAAATGTTAACAGCATTATACAGGGGGAGTGGCATCTGACGTGCATACTAAAATGTGAAAACCGGTATATCTCTAAACCCCATTATACTGGGGAACTGAAACTTGGCACGGCGAAATATGATAAGTATTGGAAATGGGGGCGTGGCACTTCCCTTGTTGTTCTTGTTGTAACAGCATACAAATTCTCCAAATAGTTTTTAGAGAGTGTTGCTGGAGTGACAGTCCTTGGCCAGATATAAATCTGTGTCGTTCCGGTTACATAGACCCGACTGTCATGGGAACGTGGCACTTCCCATAGTTAGGTTAGGTTGTTGTGGCAGACCCCGCTCCAGGGGGACACACTTAGACATTAATTATATTATCCATTGTGTTACCACATTACACAAGTTCTTTGAACGGCAACTAAGATATTCTGTGAAACTAAAAAAACTAAGAGAAGCGCTGGGTGCTCAGAACAAAGTTCCGCAGGCAGCTGATGTCCACTCCGGAGAGCTTTTCAGGAGTGTCGAAGAAATGAGCACCGAGGTGCTTAAATCTTAGTATTGCGAATGCCGGGCAACTGAGAATGAAGTGCTGAGATGATTTCACCTCATCTTCTAATCAGCTGTGGCAGTAGGGATCTGTGTCAGGACTACGTCGGCTCCACCTTGCTCAAGGTGGATGAGGAGATTTGCGGACGCCGCCTTAGAGTGTTGGAGATTTATCTGCAGGATCTTCATCCTCCAAAGTCTTCTCCAGCCTCGCCAGTTCGACATCCTCGTTGACCGAGGCTAGAAGCCTCTCTTCCTCCGCACTGTCATAGAATCGTCCGATGCTGATGACGGACCCCTCGGTTGAGAGAGCATCCCTCGGCTTGCCCATCGTCGGCACCTCCGGAGGTTGAGAGCCATCCCTCCTGGCATCGGATTGGTAGACCCTAAGGACTACCCTTTCGAAGCCATAAGTTATGACTCCCTCTGACTCACCGAGGGGACCGGGGGACTCCGCGTTGAGTAATATGTGCGCTTGCCGATGCCATTCCTCAGACCCCTGAAATCTGACAACCCTCAAGTTGTGCGTGGGCAGTTGCGGGTTGCATTACCGGAGGAGGAAGTATTTCTTTTATTATTATTTTTTTTTTATTATGCAAAATTTTCGATATATGTGTCGAATAGTTAGCCTTTCATCTTTGAATCCGGTTGGAAAACTTTGTTTACATAGAAGATATCAAAACTAATGGGCTTCGCTACTTTAAACAGAAATTTGAGATTGGCCAGCTATATAAAAAAATTTAATTTTTGTATGGGGCCTTCCAAAGGAGAGGATATATGAGAAGATATGTTCCCAGGAAAATATGGTTGGGGAAGGAAAAAATAATGAGGGTATATGGTACATTTGATCCCTTTAAAAGCAACAAACAAAGTTTCAAAACTTCAAATTTGACCAACAAAAAAAAACAAAGTGGGCTTCTAAACACCAAAGGATAATGTTTTCCATGATACAAAAAAGAAGGTAGTTTCATTACTACTATTTTTTGATTATAAAGCAGATTTTTGACATTTGTCCAGATGTAAACATTAAGCAGAGCATTGCCACATTGAAATTTTTTGAGAGGGGAGTTTTCTTTTAAATATTTGGAATTTAATGAAAGAGTAAAATTTACATAAAAAAATAGCAAGTTGATGTGATCATAATCAAATTTGAACGTTTTTCTCAAACGTTTAAAATATCCTTTGAATAATATCGATGTGCAGGGATGAAGAAATAAAACAGAATCTAGTTTTGAAACATTTATAATAACTAATTTTATTAAAAGGCTTTTTTTATTTTATTTTAAACAAAATAAATGTATTTACATAACAAAACTGTTAGATATTTTGTCATTAAAGCATGGTCCGAAACCAGGCTTCGGAGAAGGTTGAATGGTCTCATTTCCCTAACAATTAAAGGAGCCAGAATTCAGAATTCTCCTGAAGTGAAGTATCTAGAAGTAATTCTGTATACAAAACTATCGTGGAAATCTATTGTGGAACACAAAACTTCTAAAGAATTGGCAGCATTTTGACAATGTAAACAGGTCTTTGGCAAAACGTGGGGTGTGTCACCATAGGTAATCCTCTGGATTTATACCTCAAAGCCATAATTATGTATGCGTCAGTGGTATGGTGGAGCAGATTCTCAATCAAGAGCGTGGGAGGTCTGCTTGCAAAACTTCAAAGATCTACTACCGTGTGCGGTACGAAATATTTCTCTACAATACGTGGCGTTGCTCTTGATGCACTGCTGCACTTATCGTCATTTTAATTGCCAGGTAGTTAATATGGCGCCCGAAAAGTGCCAATGAAACTACCTTCTTTTTTGTATCATGATTTTTTCTATGTAATTGGACATTTCTTATCAAGTTGGAATTATCAAGACATCAAAATCCCATTTCGATGTTTTTGCGGCTAAACTGATCATATGCGTCGCACAGTGCAAGATTTGGCCAATCTAGCTGCTTTTAATTCTGTGATTCGAAAACTATTGACGATCGATTAATGAAATTTTGCACAAGGTACGGTATAAGATAGGCGAAGCTCTTTCGAAAAAAATTGGTCATTTAGAGGTACTGCTCCGCCAACCTATTATATAACTGTACTTTTTAAGCAGGCAAAAGCTGAGATATTTAACTAACTACAAAAGCTAAAATGCCCAAAATTAATGTTTCGAAAATCCTTAGAGCAAGGAATTATAAACGGACAGAAATGGACTTAAAAATTATTTTTATTTTTTTTAATTATGGGCGTGGCAAATATCGATAAAAAAGTCAAGTTGGTTCAACAAAACTCCGTTATAAGTTCAATATTTCTTGCTCTATTTGCAAAAATGGGCTACCGTTGGAAAGGTTATGAAAGAAGAAATAATTCGAAGAAAATAAAATTCTTAGTAGGCCTGAAAAAGAAAATTTCATCAAAAACAGCACTTTCCAGCAGCGTTTTTAAAGTATAAGAGGAGTGGAAAATAAACTGGTATACAAACTTTATCGAATAATCGCGGATAACGTGTTTGTCTAATTGCGCTAGGCAATCTTCCAAACCAAATCCCATCCCGCCATACACTTTGAAGTAAATTTTCTTGTTGTTATTATTTCGTCTTTACGAGGAATTTTTTTTCGACGCTGTCGTGAAATTTAGCGATGTAAAGTAATTTAATTAATGTGTTTGTTAAAGATCACACCATTCTAGTAACCAAGGAATGCTGCAACAACTTTCGCCTTGCGAAACTTTCAGGATTACCTGGTATTTCTATAAAAGGAAACGCTTACGGGCCACTTCCTAATGTGGAATCAGCACCTGTATTGACGTATGTGACATGTAGGACCGAATCGGAAAAGTTACCAAATTGAAAAATAGATTGACAAATTGCCAAACTTAATAAACAAAGATGCCAATTGTTCAAAGCAGCAACGCTGGTTGCCAACTGTTTGAAAAGTCAAATTCCGCTTAATTCATCGCAGCCGCCAAAAATTCCTGGTATTGTGAAAGATGAATTGTAAATGCTTTTTCAAGGTTGTTTGACGCCTCACTTCCCAGGGAAAGCTTTTTATGGCGCACATTGAAAATCGCAGTTGCATTTGTTCTGTTGAAAAACTTCCAAATAGCGCCCATGTTTCTACAAAATCACAGCAAAACGCAATTGTATCACTTTTATGTATTTTTTTTAATATATAGAGTTCTTACATTTTCAAAAGTGTTATGTAGAGATGCGAAAAAACAACAAAATTTTAACAACTGCCGTAAAATAATGTAACTTCGAGACTTCGTCGTTCCCACGACAGTCGGGTCTACGTAACCGGAACGACCCAGATTTATGGGTCGAATATCGATAGCAATCGAACTTCAGTTGCGTTGAAAGGTGCCAAAACGATATTACAGATGGCAACTGGCAACTGGCAACTTACAACTGCAGTTGCTACAAAGTGTGTATATAGGCAACTACATTTTTGTGGTTGCTGGGAATGTTTTTGGGGCGTATTTAGAAGCGAAAATTGAAAAGTGTATCATATATTTTACTTTTTAATAATTTGAACGATATTCACATTTTGTAATGTAGTTTGCTTTTACAGAATATGGTGAAAATAACAAAACATAATAAAAAAGAAGCGAACACTGATTGCAAATATTTTCCTTTATCAACTGAAGCATCTCTTTTAAAACTACCGACACACCAAGTTTTCCAAATTAAAGTCAATTGCTGTGGCACTTCCTTCTGCGAAACATCGAAGAGGTGCGCAAGCTTTTATGAGCGGAGGTATTGAAGTTGAACGAAGTGGTTCATTTGTTTATTAACCAATTGTACTACAGCTTCTTTTGGAAGTCCTGAATATGCTTTTAAAATGAACACAAAACGATAATAAAAGAAAAACCTCAAAAGCATTAACTTTTGCTTACAGTGCACGCGGTAGCTCTAGAGGATTGGAATTATCCTTTAAATACCGCCTTATTGAGGCCGCGTTCATGCACTGCTCTTCCTTTTAAACAAATAATTATGATGAATTTAGTTTTATTGCTGTCTTCTTTAAAACTCCTTATTTTAATAATTTAATTTCACTCGCACAGGTTGTTTACAGCCGCTTGCTGGTTGTCGAACTGTCAAATTTCGATTATCGATAACTCTACAGCAACTGACGATAGTTGCCATTCGTAATACAGATTTTCTTTCCAGTTGCGTTGCCTGCTTGCAACCGAACCGTGGTTGCGTTGCTATCCGTAATCGACTCATTATATTTGGCCAAGGACTGTCACTCCAGCAATACACCCCAACAACTCTTTGGGGAACTTGTATGCTGCTACAACAACAACAACAACAATGTAACTTCGTGACAAATACAACACCTTGGGAATTGCCTAGTTGTTCGGCATTTTCAAATCAGCCGAATAGGCCGAATACCGAAACCAGTCCGAACCTTCGATCGGACACTAGTCTTTATTTATGTAGATCTGCCGTGGCGTATGCTAATGCTTTATTATATAGCGTGATTAGATCTTGGTTTTTTAATTTGAAATAAAACACTTAAATGTCTGAATATTTAATATCACGCGAAAGAAAAATCTCTGACATTTACTCTTAAGAAACAATTTCAATCAAATGTTGGCCGTAACTACGCTGTAAGTGGTCCATTCGGAGGGTGCAATTTTCGATTACTTTTTCCGGCATTGGGTGAGTAATGTTGGCTTTTAAGTTTTGAATCATAACTGGCTTAATAACGAAGATTTCCGACTTCACATAACTCCAAACAAAAAAATCCAGAGATGTGATATCACACGATAACTTGCTGAATTTCAGGCAACAAAAATTCAGTTATCATGGCGTGGTAGAGCTCGTTATTTACGGTTAAGTTCTGTATGCGGCCAACATTTGAATGAAACCATTTAAAAAAAGTAAATGCCAGAGATTCTTATTTCGAGTGATAATAAAGATTCAGACATCCAGTTCTGATTTAAGATATCTATTTAAAATTAACCAACCAAGATCTAGATGGATCAGGGTGGAACCGAACTTCAGTTGGGTTGCCAGTAGCTGAAATGGTATTACAGATGACAACTGGCAACTGAAAGCTGGCCACTGAGTTGCTAGATTGGCAACTGCATTTTTGTGGTTGTCGCGGAAATTTTGATTAAGATGATTTGCTCCTTTTTACCTCCCTTTTATTAGCTCGGGATGTAACTATGTAATATTTATGCGCCTAAAAGATGCAGCGATTTCTATTCTCAAGTTACATACCTGATGACAGTACGAATGAAAATTATAATAGCGAGGTTTTAGTTTTTTAAACTATAATTTTATTTCAACTGTTCTTCAGACCTTATTTACACTCCGGACCATGATATAAACATAACAAGGTAAAACCATTGAGATGCACTTTGACGTTTGCCAGCATTATAATTGAAAAATTTAAAACTCAATCTCACACACACATTCTCATTTTCAATCAATCAATTGTGAGCAATTTCATTGTTTTATTTTCAATTTTATATGATTTTAAAATGTTTGCAAACGTCAGAAAAAAAATCATGGCCGGCGAATTGAGAGAATGAATTTACCTTGTAATCATGATTCAATAACACAAGGTTATGTAATTTGTGACAGCTAAAATTTGACACTCCTTTATCTAGATTTGTATTTTGGAAGTAGGAGAAAGGGGAAGAATCGCCTTTTGCGCAAACGGTAGTAGAAAGGTACTAAGAAAGTGCACAAAGCATACAATTAGAAGTAAAATGTGTATTATTAATTATATGTGAATTTGCAATATATTTGGTGTTTTAATGGAAATACTAAGCAATGCGTAAAAATATAGATTTTTAATTTAAGTTATTCGTCATTTCCTGGAACAAATCTAGAATACCGACCGTTCAGCTATGCAAAAACAAAAAGTGCAGATCAAAAGAACTTTTTACGCTCATTTCAACCATGTCAAATTTATTTAGCGCAAGTAAAATATAAAGACGTTTTAGAAGGTTACAATTTAATTTCATTGATTTTTTTAAATATTAATATCTTATGAACCACATAACCGATTAAAAAATTAATAACGTCACCATAAAGATAATCAATTTATCTTTCAGCTGATATACATAATTGAAATTGTTTTTTTTAATATATTTAAACCAAAACCACTAAAAACGAACATATGTTATTTTTTCATGAAATAACCTTTTCTTTTTTTGAAAAAAAACTGCATGATCAATGGTAAAGAAATTTATATTATTTAGAAAGTACAAGCTATTATCTTTATTTCAATATAAATATTTTACCATGATCTACTTTTGGGTTTTAAGAATTAAGAGATAATAAAAAATATAAGTAAACAAAGCAAATAAACCTCTTATATCTTCTTTGTATATTACCTGCGCCAAATGAATTTGGTATCGTTGAAATCAGCGTAAAAAGGTCTGTCAATCGGCACTTTTTGTTATTTTATAGCTAAGCAGTCTAGACTTGTTCCAGAAATTTACGCAAACGAAGGTGATGCCAACAAATATTTAGTATGAAGAATATTTGGTTTTACTACTAATATAACTAGAAACTGTAGAGTGAGCAACATTCTGCACAAGTAAAGGAGCCGATTTTATGTGTGGGAGCGAGAAAACTGTTTTATTACAAAACCTTTCTATTATTGAATCATGCCTTGTAATGTTTTTATCGTGCTCTGGAATTATATGCTGGTACTTCAAAATTCTATTATCTTCAACTTTATAGCACTTAATTGTAGTAGCTATTAATAATATACATTTTCATTTCAATGGCGTTGCCTATCGTCAAACCACATGAGCTTGCGTTGCAATTAATAATTGACCCATTAATCTTTCGTTTCTTCAATGACATTTGATATTTAACTTTTTTCGTTAATTTACAATATCAAAGTATCATTAAGAACCTTATTAGCTAGGTTGTATTGAATGATTTCGTCGTTTGAAGTCGTCTTTGTTGCAAGCGAGGAACCACAGCAACTGAATCTAACGAGAAGGAAGCTCCAATGATGAGCAAGTGTGGCGGTTTACAAACTTAAAAGAAATTACTATGACCAAAATATTATTTCGTCGTTTAAAGTACAAAACCCCGTATCGTGGCTCTGCAAAACCTCTTAACTGACATTTGTGTCAAAAAATATATTTGCTGACTAGAAGCTCCTAGCATCAAGCCATTATCCATTCATACTAAAATAACGATACTTTGTTATAAGAAGAAGATATAATTAGGGATAAAAGATAACCGTTTTGAGATAAGACCTCCTATAAAATTAGGGCAACCTCACATACGAGATTCTACATTTTCTTGATACGGGATTTTGCACTTTAAACATGCTATTTTTTTGTGATTTCCTCAAAAAAGATTAAACATTTTTAAATTTAACATAATGGTTTCGTCCCACATCAAATCTCTTCTAATTTCATCATTACTAATCCACTGTTTGTGGTGTAGTGGATAGCAGTGCGCGCTACCACTCCGCTGGGCATGGGTTGAACGAGGCCCAGTTTTTGAACATCAGATATTAAAAAAAAACAAGAAATTATTTCTAATAGCGCGCTATGGGGAAGCGAACGACAAAATCTGGCAAATAAGTCAAAATTTCCAACCGATTTTTAACACGTTTTGCTTATTGTTATGGTTTCTTAAATATTCCAGCAACAATAAAGCAACTAATTTTGACCAGTGTTGCCATTTTAGCCGTTTTCCGTCTAGATTTAACCGGTTGCGATAGCAAGCAGCCGGAGAAATTTCGGTTTAGCCGAAGTCCATTTTTGACGAAGCAATCCAAAATCAGTTAAAGAACTTTTTACTTAGTTACTAATGTATATGTAGTTAGGTCCTCTATGTTTTCTCATCTTTTCTGTAAGCTCTTGTTCTTATACGCTATACTAGCTCTTGCTCATTTACGCTTTACTATTTCTTACCTTGTTTTCACTGTGGGCTAAGCCTTAGAATTTAAGTTTAGTTTAAAATTATATATTTTTCTTTATGACGAGATGGTTTATTTTGTAAGAATCGACAATTTTTTGTAATTTGTTTTCCAAAACTTATGTTTAGATATATTTAGTAAGGTGTTAAACATCGAGTTTTTGCAACAATTTAAGTTTTATTGTAGATTCCGATAATATGCCAATCCAGGTATAATATTTGTACGCCAAGATTTTTTTGGGCGTGGCGATTGCGGGACTAAAGTTAGCAAAACGAAGATTTATTGCGGGTTTTGGCTGAATATCGCTTCGTTAACAATATTTGTTCCACAACTTTTGCTCTTCATATAGATATTCTGGCGAAATCCACAATAAAGTCTAAATTTTTGAACTTTGGTTTTAATATAGCCACACCCGTTTCTAGAATATTCTCTTATTGAAAAAGTTGTGGAACAAATATTGTTAACGAAGCGATATTCTGCCAAAACCCGCAATAAAATCTGCGTTTTGCTAACTTTAGTCCTGCAATTTCCACGCCCATCTCTAGGGGTTTGTGGCCGTAAAAATAAATCTTGGTGTACAAATATTATACCTGGATTGGCATACTATCGGAATCTACAATAAAATTTAAATTGTTGCAAAAACTCGTTGTTTAACACCTTACTAAATATATCTCAACGCAAGTTTTGGAAAAGAAATTACAAAAAATTGTTGATTCTCACAAAATAAACCATCTCGTCATAAAGAAAAATATTTAAAAAATAGTTCTTAAAAAACGCCCATTTTTTGAACCACGTTTTTCATAGAGAATTACATTCAAAAATACAAAAATATAAATAAATTTGTATAGATTTCGTACTAAAGGAACAATTTTATTTCCCAACACTGATGCGAAATGTAAAAACACCCGAAAATAGAATTTGCTCGGCTACAACTTGTGGTGAAATCAAACGACAGCCTGGGCTTGTGGTGTGGATTGTGTTCAGTTCATATGGTTTACACGTATTTTATTTTGACAGGCTGCACGCCGCACACCACAAGCCCTTTACATATGTGTTTACAGCTTAAATATTCACTCAGAAACTCAATTTGTTTTAATTTTAATATTCACTTAAAAATTTATTAATTCAAAAAGAAAAGTGAGTCTCCCAACTTACATTAACTTCATGGTTTTTCGTTTTTGCTGATAGCTGCAATTTCCGGTCTGCAATATTTAATTAACTGTTCTCCTTCTGCTCTCAGTTGATTCTTGATGTGGTTATTTTTCCATACGGCACTTCGTCTTCCCGTGATTTACTGTAATTGCGCTATGATTATGATTGTAGTTGCACTAACCCTTCGTTTGGGCGCCAGATAGAAATAAACTCCTTTATAGTAAATAAAAATGAATGGTTCACATTTCAATAGTTTATTAATCCGACCGACATAGGCCTGAGCCGGAGAGTATCAAAAGACATACTGACTTACAGAATACAAAAATTATCATTACTAAGACTACCCTCAAGCATGGAAGCCAACTCTTAGGGAATTCCCCGATTTGCGGGGAAATTGAGTTTGCGTGGGGAATCGGGGAATAGATCGTTTTTTGTGGGGAATTTCAGTTTACGTGCAGATCGGGAGATGAACTGCTTTTTATGAGGAATTAGGTGTTAACTAATTTATTCTTTTTTGCTTCACTGACTGTATAATGAGGTAAAAAAGTCGCATAAGAAATGCAACTGCAACTAAAAGTTCTGACTATGCAATTATACAACTTATATAAATTACCGTTGATTTAGAATTTTCTTTGTCGAATAACGAATAAACACCCCTTTTTTATGTGGAAGAAACCCGCAACACTTTCAGAAAAAAAAATTAAAACAAAAATTTTTAGCCACTTGAAACTTGCACTTACTAGATTTGAGTGAGCTACAAAGCTGCATATTTAAAATCTTTCTAGATAATCAAATTAAAAAGCTCAAATTTTTACGAAAGTTTGTAGAATTTTTTTTTAATATCACAAAGTTTGAAATTTGTATTTTTTTTGTAAAAGAATTAACTATATTAAAAAAAAATGAATCAAATTAATAACAAAAAATAAACACAATTGTAAACACTTGTCAAAATTTGGCGTGACTGAAACTTTCTCCACCACTGTATGTGTGTAAACATTACATATATGTACATTTTTTTCTTTATTTGTTGACCAACTTTGTAAAAGTTTGGTTTGGTCTATTAATACATAAATAGCTGAATTACATTAAAAAAAGAAAACACAGACCAGCAATATGTCACTAATTTTTTTTGTAAATAAGGAGATATCTATGGGTGGGTAATTTTACGAAATTTCCGGGGAATTCTCAAAAATGAGTTGGCTACCCTGTCCTCAAGCTATCGAACGCTGTCGCTGCAGACGCAGCCGCTGAATAGTAGTTGTGGTCAGGGTGTCCAGATTGTTAAAAAAAAACGTAATTTCTGAAAAAAATCGCCAAATATCTCGATTTTTTATATAAAATTCATGAAATAGATTCATCAAATTTTTTATTTAAAAAATCAGATCTTGTTATAATAAAATCGCACAATCCGCCAAAAGGGCGCGAAATCGCTAAATCTGGACACTCTGGTTGTGGTGTATTGTGACAGCA